>NC_134484.1:334097856-334197856 GCF_040206685.1 Ascaphus truei
TTATTTTTATTTTTCACCTACAACGAGAAACTCTTATTACAGAAAAGATGACTGCCAGTCAGACACTGGCTCAAAAAATGATGTTCTTAAGTGGTAAACCACCACCAGTGTCCGCAGTGCCTCCTGCCCATCCGCCGCTAATCTATGCATAAAACTAAAGGTGCTGGGTGATGGGCTTTTGGGAAAGAGAGGTAAACAATCCTCTTGATTTCTTCCACAATATTCCCTGTTGCGGTAGCTAATGTGGTGGTACAATGAACAAAGGGAGAAAGAAAAACGGAGCACTATATCCAAAACTGGCTAAGCCAGGATAAAAAACAAGGATGCGTTCCCATGATAAAAATTAAGGCTTATTTTAATGGATGAAGAACGAAAAAACAACCACACCAACGCATTTTGGACTAACAAAAGTCCTTTCTCAAGGTGAAGAAGAACGCGTTGGTGTGGTTGTTTTTTCGTTCTTCATCCATTAAAATAAGCCTTAATTTTTATCATGGGAACGTATCCTTGTTTTTTATCCTGGCTTAGCCAGTTTTGGATATAGTGCTCCGTTTTTCTTTCTCCCTTTGTTCATTGCATCTACCTACAGACGGAGGCACAATTAACCCGTGGACTACTGGCTACACTAGGACTTGCTGTCAATCGTGGATCATCATCCCTATGTGAGTCTATTCCAGTTTATCCACTATGTTATTGGACTTTGTTCATTAAGTTTATTCCGTTCAAACAGATGTTTATTACACTGGTCACTGGCAGGTGTTAACTATTATTGAATCCTTACTACAGTGCTTTGTGGGATCATAGTTTACCAGTTTACATCTTTCGGAATTATTGTTTACCTTCATTTATTGGGTTAATTCCATTTTTTCAAGATTTTATCACGTTTTTTACTGTTTTCTATTGAGCACCATACAACATATCTTTCATAATGTGGTGGTACTACTGGTGGAAGTGGTTATGGTAGTAGTAGTGGTGGGGAATATGGTAGTATTATTAGTGCTAATGGTTGAGGTGATTTGGGCCTCCCAGGACCAATCATTTTAATCCAGGTCGCAGGAGTGCCCCACCCCCTTTGTCATAATTCACCTTTCTCTCAGTCCTATCCTCTTTATCTCATCCCCTCACACGCCTCCTCTCCATATCGCCCCGCTCTCCACCTCCTTCTGAGAAAAAATAAAGAAAATAAGCAATTTAAATGAACTCAAATTATAGTAACACTGATATGAAATATACAGATGTAGCAACCTTTATGTCTCCCATTGTAGCTGGACACACAACACAACAGTGGGGGCAGACACTATTGAACATGAATTTGCTACAAAAAAGGGGTGGGACTAATGCGTTATTGCACCTGCTGACACATTCCAGAATATGTGATACATCTGCTAATCTGAATAAAATTTATTAAAAGAAGATGTCAAATACAGTAAAATAAAGATCCAACTACACAAATCAAATATTATTTACAAAGGTAGATCAGAAAATTAAACTAATGTGAAAATGTAACAGATACTCTATCTTCTCTGGTGCAACCTGCAGAAGAAGAGGGGTGAATTAGATATCAATAAATATTGAGTTGGAATGGGGTATGTGAGAGAAATAGATTCCCATTCAAAGGCATTAACTTTGGGGAACCCCATGAGACCTAAGTAATACTTAACTTGTATTACTATATACAATAAAATATGTACACAAAAAATGCAATGCAAATAATTTACCTGGTATTGAAAATATATTAAAAAAAAAAAATCAGAGGTAAGTAGACAGTGGGTGTATTGCACGCAGAATAAGCTTACTAAATCAGGGTCTTAATTAGATCTGTGTGTGATAATACCACACTGATTCTTTAGAGCAGGTTTTCTCAATCTTTTTTTAACCTATACTCCCTATAAAAATCTCACGCCCCCTTTCAAACCTGCTTCCACCAAGAACTTTATTTGAAATTTGAAATATTGCGACTAAAAAAACAATTATACATTTAGGAAAAAATCTTTATTTGTATCTTCAATTTTTTTTACATTAAACATACATTATTTGCTTCAATTGTTATCAATGTGAGCATTGAGGCTGCTGGCTTGCCACGAGTGTTTGGATTCTGGGCACTGTGGAAGATAGAGCACAATGTAAGTGACATTCAACGTCGAGTCTGTTGCGCTGCTTTGTTATTTTATAGCCACAAGTTCAGAAAAAAACAGCTTTGCAAAGGTATGTCGATGAAAATGGGATGATGACATGCTGAGCCTGTTCAATTGTTTTTTACGTTTTCCAAATGAAAAATTATATTATAATATTGAATATGTTTTTTCAAACCCCGGAAATCCTGATATTCCCCGCTGATTGAGAATCACGTTGTCTATAGTAAGTACAATTTCCTAATAGTTGAACTGTATAGAGAGAGGGAGGGACTCAGTGAGTAAAGACACTGACTCTATAAACCATTGCACTGAGTTTGAATCAGGGTAACCTGGTTCAATTCCTGGTGTCTGCTCCAAGCTCCTTGTGACCTGGGCAAGTTAATTTATCTATCTTTGCCTCAGGCACCAAAAAACATAGATTGTAATTCTAGGGTTTGTATTGTGCCCGCTGTGTGGAGCATAGCGCAGGTTTTGCATCTTGCATCCTGTCCCGCATTCAGTTGAATACTTTACTCCTCACATAATTTTCTTGAGATTATGAGGTTGTCTGTATGTTTATAAGGGTGTTTCAGGAAAGACCTGTTGCAGTCTTGTATCTTCCTTGAGAATGGGTTATAGTTCCCTGGCGATCTTGCGTAGGGTTTCTAGGTGTGGGTTATATGTGACCACCAAAGATACCCTGTGTAACGGAGTGCTCACCCGAAACGAGGCGTGACCGCGGGGTCGTGGTGGGGATTTGATGTAACACCAACCTCCAGCCGCGAGAATGCACCTGGAGTGTAGATTGTCGAGGTAGCCGGGTCGGGGTTAGAGAGGTCAGAATAGTCAAAGGTACTTGTCGAGGCCGGTATTGGAGAGGTGCGGATCGTTGCAGGTACTTTGCTGTAGTCGGGATTGGAGAGGGGCGGATTGTCGTGGTACTTTGCCGAGGTCGTTGTTGGAGAGGTGCGGATTGTCGTGGTAAGCCAGGTCAGGAGTATAGAAGAGCGGAGTCCAGATAATAGCCAAGGTCAGACAAGAGGAGGGCTAGGAACCAGAGTAACAAGACAGGACAAGGAGGCAGGAATTGCTGTAAGCACTTCGCACAAAGGAAATGATTATGCTCAGCAAATTTGCCAGAGGGCAGGCTAAGCATATGTAGGGAGTAAGGTCCAATGAGGAGCAGGCTGAAGGGACATGTCAGTAAGCCTGACTGTGATTGGCTGTCTGGATGGGAGAGACAGGTGTGGGAAGTGTCCCTGATGAGGAAAGGTGATGCGGCGAGTACGCTGGCTGACCGCGGTGTGCACTGCGTGCCGGCGACATCACTGCACGGGCATAACCTGGAGGCGGGACAAGTAGAAGCTGTATTTACAGCAGTGCGGGATGCGCGCGCGCCCCTAAGATGTCGGCTGGTACCGGCAGAGGTGAGAGGAGGGTCACAAGTGGAAGAAGCAGCGGAACACCCGATCACGTAGTGTGCGTGTCGTGGATCACGAATCCTCGCACCCTGTCGCTTGTCTCTTTCTGTCTGTATTCAATGAGATCACTTCTTGGTATTCTGGCAGCTAAAAAAAAATAAAAAGCTGGAAAGTTAGCATTAAGGGGCAAATTGTTCTTACTTTCAAAATAGGTAAAAACTGCACCTTTAAGGTCTCAGGAGGAAACGTTTAACACGTTTGCCATATAACACACTTCAAAACAATCAAATGCAGACCTCCCACCAGAGAGTTGTCTCTCTCGGACAAGGGAGGAGCAGTGGTCATAATGAACACCAGAGACTGCCTGCGGGAAGCGCACAGACAACTCTCTGATGCAAAGTACTACACCAAACTGCAGGATGATCCAACAAACAAATATATGAGAGAACTCAACAGGATCATCAAAACATTCCCGATCCACACAAGAGAACAAATTATGGACCTGTTACCAGCTAACCAAAAACCTGGCACATTCTACATGCGGGGTCACTAAAGGTCCCTTAATGTTGCACTCTGGTTATAGTTTAATGTAATGTATACATAAAGTAACAGTTAAATAACTGATATCACAAAGTAGACACAGACCAATGGAAAGGTCCCACAACACCAAACATAAGACAAAAATATGATCTTTAATACAAAATAAAACCCGACGAAAAGCGTAAAATGACAACTATAGTAAATACATAAAAGGTCCCCTTAAGGGCGAAATGGAGGTGTAGTGGAAGTGTGTTCTGGTATAATACTAAACATGTAGCCTCAAAGCAGTCACAGTAATGTAAAGACCAGAATATAGTTACTCAGCTAATTGCCTCACTATAGTAACATGCAATACAACAACAGCTAGATTGCAAAATAATCACGTCCTGCTAAAAAATAGGAAATAGCAAAAGTGATGTGAATGATGAACAGTAATATATCACAACTAAAAGCTATTTAATATCCTAGTAATCAGGCAGAAGATGATGAAGTACATAACCAGGCTTAGTGTAGATCAGGAGTTGATATATATATATATATATATATATATATAGCAACTGTAAATATTACTGTATGTTCATTTGCATGTCTTAGACAGGTCTGCAACCCTGTCTTTCCCCATTGTCACCCAGCATACAGCACTTCCACTGCAGCAAGGGATTCTGGGAAATGACATGCAAATGAGCACTCAGTGCCACCTTTTGTCTCAAGCTCGTATTACACAAGCCAATCCTCAAGCCAATGCATGCTGTTTTAAACACAGCTTTTAAACAGAGGCTGGGATGAGATGCAAAGCCATTAGACCTACTCACATACATGTTTCAACCTTGATGGGTATCATCAGTGTGAGGCTGGTCTTAATGGCTAGCAGGTTTGAGACGACACTAGACTAGGTAATCACCACTGTCATTAAGGTTATGGTGGGTAAAAAAAGTGACAAAAACCCTCCACAGTAAAGCATAAAGCAACTGTAAATATTACTGTATGTTCATTTGCATGTCTTAGACAGGTCTGCAACCCTGTCTTTCCCCATTGTCACCCAGCATACAGCACTTCCACTGCAGCAAGGGATTCTGGGAAATGACATGCAAATGAGCACTCAGTGCCACCTTTTGACATGCAAATGAACATACAGTAATATTTACAGTTGCTTTATGCTTTACTGTGGAGGGTTTTTGTCACTTTTTTTACCCACCATAACCTTAATGACAGTGGTATATATATATATATATATATATATATATATATATATATATATATATATATATATATATATATATATATATATAGTACACAGTGTGTTATAAAGACTTTAGCAAAAAGACTAAAGTCTTTATAACACACTGTGTACATTATATATATATATACTAACTCCTGATCTACACTAAGTTATGGGAACTCGGATGGTGCCACAGTATGCCAATCTGTTCTGCGCAAAACTGGAAAGTGACTTTCTTTCCACCCATCACTTGAAACCCCTTACATATAACCATACCTAGAAGCCAACGCAAGATCGCCAGGGAACTACAACCCATTCTCCAAGAAAATACAAGGCTGCAACAGGTCTTCCTGGAACACCCTTATTATCATACAGACAACCTCATAATCTCAAGAAAATTATGGTGAGGAGTAAAGTATTCAACAGTACAACTGAATGCAGGACAAGACCATGTCAGGACGCAAGATGCAAAACCTGCACAATGCTCTACACAGCGGGCAGAATACAAATACCACACAGGAATCTGGAGCACAAAATCAGAGGAAGGTTCACCTGTTCCTCCAGCAATGTTGTGTATCTCATCATGTGCATGAAATCACAGGGGGCTGCTCCTACATAGGTGAGACAGGACAGGGGCTAAACAAGAGAATGAATCTGCATCGCCACAGTATAACACGCGGAACAAGAGACAGTCCTGTCGGTGAACATTTTTCTAACTCTGGCCATAGGATGAACGATCTGAAGGTGGCAATACTAAAAGGTAATCTTAGAACACGAAAGAGAGATAGTTGCATGAATACAAATGTATGCAACTGTTCGGGACACTTACCGGTGGCCTAAACCGAGACTGTGGTTTCATGAGTCACTACGACACAAGAGAACTCTCTTCCCGTGAGTGCTAAAAGCCATGTGTCTACATACTGCACTATATGTATGCACATACAGCTGTCTCTTACACATATATATGTACAATGTAATTATATCCCTATATACCAATAGGGACCACATAGTATCTACACACACTAATAGTAATGCAACACCCTATTACATTTCTACACCTACCATTGGTATACACTCCTACGCAACACACATCTTGTGTAAAGCACTGTATAAACTGTGGGCGCTGTATACATTTATATTTACATACTGTACATACATACATACATACATACATACACACATACACACTCTTACATCACCAATATTCAGGGACCTTTTAACATCTCAAATCATGAAATTGCATACTGCACAGGCGGGAGGGATAGGCTTCAATCACATATACATTCCAAGATGCACTGTTTTAAAAGAAAAACTCTTTCTTGTTTTATCCATTGTAACACCGCCAGAAGAAGAGATCAGTGTATCTCGAAAGCTCGAACAAATAAAAAAATTTGTTAGCCACAGAACGGTATCGTCTTTTTGTTTTTGTTTTTATATATATATATATATATATATATATATATATATATATATATATATATATATATATACACAGTGTTCAACAAATCACCCAAAAATCTACTCGCCCAACCAAAAAATCTACTCGCCACCTAGTCCCGCCCCCAACCCCGCCCCTAGTCCTGCCCCCAACCCTAGTCCCGCCCCCAACCCCACTTTAAAATAAAATATATAAATAAAATACATTTAATAAATTCCTAGTCAGAACAACATTCGTTTTTGACATAAATGTCTTTATTGTATTACATTATACTACAATTAGTCCTTGTTACGTGTGTGTGTGTGTGTGTGTGTGTGTGTGTGTGTGTGTGTGTGTGTGTGTGTGTGTGTGTGTGTGTGTGTGTGTGTGTGTGTGTGTGTGTGTGTGTGTGTGTGTGTGTGTGTGTGTGTGTGTGTGTGTGTGTAAATGTCGATCTAGAAATAAAAGCCAGGTGTGAATGACTAGTTTCCTGAACCCCTTAACCAGTGTCTGGACGTCCCCGCTTCACAATATCTAAAGCAGCAATCCCACCTGGGATCTTACCTGATCCGCACTTCCTCAATGTCCAGGTACCCTCATTCCTGCAATGTTAGGTGTTCCCTACCTGTCTTCTGGGTTAGGGGGGGGGTTCCGATGTCTTCTGTGTGAAGCTTGAGTCAGATCTAGAAGAAAGCAGTATAGGTTATTTTGGTGTAGTATAGGGCAGTTAAGATATATAGGGTAAATAAGAGATCCAGAAACAGAGTGTGAGACAGACACAAAGAGAGGGGGTTTGAGAGAGAGGGGGGGTTTGAGAGAGATAGGGGGTGTAAGAGAGGGGGTGTGAGAGAGGGGGGTGTGAGAGAGAGAGGGGGGCTGTGAAAGAGAGAGGGTGTGAGAGAGAGAGAGGGAGAGGGTGAGAGAGAGAGGGTGAGAGAGAGAGGAGAGGTTGAGAGAGAGAGGGTGTGAGAGGGTGAGAGAGAGGGTGAGAGGGAGAGAGAGAGGGGGCGAGAGAGAGAGGGGGGCGAGAGAGAGGGGGTGAGAGAGAGGGTGAGAGAGAGAGGGTGAGAGAGAGAGGGTGAGAGAGAGAGGGTGAGAGAGAGAGGGTGAGAGGGTGAGAGAGAGGGTGTGAGAGGGTGTGAGAGGGTGTGAGAGAGAGAGGGTGTGAGAGGGTATGAGAGAGAGAGGGTGTGAGAGGGTGTGAGAGAGAGAGGGTGTGAGAGGGTGTGAGAGAGAGAGGGTGTGATAGAGATAGGGTGTGAGAGAGAGAGGGTGTGAGAGAGAGAGGGTGTGAGAGGGTGTGAGAGGGTGCGAGAGAGAGAGGGTGTGAGAGGGTGCGAGAGAGAGAGGGTGTGAGAGGGTGCGAGAGAGAGAGGGTGGAGAAGCGCGAGAGAGAGAGGGTGGAGAGGGGGCGAGAGAGAGGGTGGAGAGGGGGCGAGAGAGAGGGTGGAGAGGGGGCGAGAGAGGGTGGAGAGGGGGCGAGAGAGAGGGGGTGAGAGAGAGAGGGCAACGGGGGTTGGGTGACTGGGGTAACTGGATGACTGGGTGGGGTGACGGGGTGACTGGGTGGGGTGATGGGGTGACTGGGTGGGGTGACTGGGTGGGGTGACTGGGTGGGGTGGCGGGGTGACTGGGTGGGGTGGTGGGGTGACTGGTTGACTGGGTGGGGTGACTGGTTGACTGGGTGGGGTGACTGGGTGGGGTGACAGGGTGACTGGGTGGGGTGATTGGGTGGGGTGGTGGGGTGACTGGGTGGGGTAACGGGGTGACTGGGTGGGGTGACGGGGTGACTGGGGTGGTGGACTGACTGGAGTGGGGTGACACTTCTGGTATCCCACACACACACGCACGCACATCCATGCATACAAATACACTCTCCCATACACACACACACACACACACACACACACACACACACACACACACACACACACACACACACACACACACACACACACACACACACACACACACACACACACACACACACACACACACACACACACACACACACACACACACACATTCACTATCTCCCATGCATGCATGCATACACACACACTCTCCCATGCATACACACACACACACACACTCTCCCATACATACACACACACACACACACACACACTCTCCCATACATGCACATACTCTCTCTCCCATACATGCGCACACACACACACACACACACACACACTCCCATGAATACACACACACACACACACACACACACACACACGCACACACCCGCACACACCCATGCACACACACACACACACACACACACACACACACACACACACACACACACACACACACACACACACACACACACACACACACACACACACACACACACACACACACAACACACATTCACTATCTCCCATGCATGCATGCATACACACACACTCTCCCATGCATACACACACACACACACACACACACACACTCTCCCATACATACACACACACACTCTCTCTCTCCCATACATGCACACACTCTCTCTCCCATACATGCGCACACACACACACACACACACACACACACTCCCATACACACACACACACACACACACACACACACACACACACACACACACACACACACACACACACACACACACACACACACACACACACACACTCTCTCTCCCATACATGCATGCATGCACACACACACACACACACACACAACTCTCCCATACATGCATGCATACACACACACACACACACACACACACACACACACACACACACACACACACACACGCTCTCCCATACACACACACACGACAGGGGGAAGAAGAGGAAAGGCCGCACCACCACCACCACTGCCCCGCTCGCCCCCCCCCCCCCCGCGACCATCTCCCTCCCTGCGCGGACAGCCACGGGACCGTGGGGAAGCGGAGACCAAGGAGGTAAGAGGGGAACACCCCCGCTACCATCTCCTACCACGCGCGGGGATCTGGGAAGCGGGAAGTGGCACATGAAGCCGGGAAAACACCCACTACCATCACCCTCCCGCGGGGATCGCGGGAAGCCGGGGTAAGCGTGGAACACCCCACTACCATCACCCGCCCCGCGCGGGGACCAGGGAAAGCTGGAAGTGGCGCGGGAAGGTGGGGGGAATAAGGGGGGAACACCTCGCTCCGCGCGGTTAAGCGGGGGCCGGGGAGAGAAGGCGGAACACCCTCGCTACCATCTGCAGCCACGCGCGGGTATTGGGGGGGGGGAAGCGGGGAGTAAGGGGGAACTGCAGGAGGCAGGGAAGGAGCAGAGGGGATGGAGGATTGGAGAGTACTTACTCTAGTACTCTCCAACAGATCTCTGGCCAGAGATCAGCGCGAGCGGGGAAATTTAAAAAAACACGCACGTGTTCTGCTTGGGCCAATATTTACTCGCCTGGGTGTTAAATCCACCCGCCCAGGGCGTGTAAATGTATAGGATTGTCGAACACTCTATAAATATATATATATATATATATATATATATATATATGTATATGTAAACCCCGTTATAGCGCGGTCCTTGGGGTCCACCCCGAGACCACCGCGTTAGTAACGGGGTCGCGCTAATTTTTTTTTTTTAAATAGCCGCCGCGCGCCTGATCGGGAGGGAGTGAGGAGGGAAGGAAGGAAGACAACAACATGCGGGCCACATGCGGCCCGTCTGGCCTCTCTGTGCGGCCCGCAATGACTCTGGCCGGGCGCCAGTTAATTAAATAAATTTTTAAAAAAAAGTTTAAAAAAACGACGGCGATTCATCCCTCCTCCCTCCCTCTCCCTCCCTCCCTCCCAGCCCCCTCCCTCTCCCTCCCAGCCCCCTGGTTTTGCGGTGCGTGGCAACGTGTGTCTGTGTCTTCCCAGCCAGATCTGCTACTGCAGCGTGTGTATATTTCCTACCAGATCTGCTACTGCAGCATGTGTGTGTAGCTGGCCTCAGCTTTCACTTCCGGGGAAGGCAGCATTAGCAGCAGTACATTTGGTGACATTGACGGAAGCAGATGCATTAGCTCGTCAAGCCTTGAATTGGGTGGTAATTTAGCTCTCACCCTGCCTTTACGTCCCCTCCCTCTCCAACTCTCTAGAGGCTCAGAAAGGGTTCACTCTTTCACCCCACCCCACCCCCCTTTCATGTCTTCATTTTTTATGTTCTCCATGCTGCTTTATTCTCCCCATTTTAAATAACTAAATATGGGGGGGTGGGCTGCTGACATGTGAGGGGGGGTGGGCTGCTGACATGTGAGGGGGGGTGGGCTGCTGACATGTGAGTGTATTGTGAGAGCTGAGTGCTGTGAGAGTGTGCAGTGAGTGTGTGTGCAGTGAGTGTGTGTGCAGTGAGTGTGTGTGCAGTGAGCGTGTGTGCAGTGAGTGTGTGTGCAGTGAGTGCTGGGAGTGTGTGCAGTGTGCAAAAAAAAAAAATTACATTTAAAAAAAATATTATTTATTTTTTAAACGGGAGCCACATGAAAACCGCGTTATAACCGTTTCGCGGTATAACGGGGCGCATTATAACGGGGTTTACCTGTATATACACAATACCAAAAAAGTCTGCAGCACTCACAAATTCAAAAAATACAATTTAATAAAGTAACACAAGCATCGGGGGGTAATCACAGAAAAAAGAAGCGACGTTTCAGACCTCACGGTCCTTTCTCAAGCTCCCCCAAAAGGAAAGGACTGTGAGGTCCGAAACGTCGCTTCTTTTTTCTATGATTACCCCCCGATGCTTGTGTTACTTTATTATATTGGATTTTTTTAATTTGAGTGCTGCAGACTTTTTTGGTATTGTGTATTTGTCTATTTTTGCTGCTGGGTGGTGATCCTGGCCACACTGCTAGCACCACGACTGATCAGATAAGTTTATTTCCTTTTATTTTCCAATTTTGAGTGCCCTTAACATTCTTGTTTTATATATATATATAAAACCACGGGAAAACCACAAGGAAGTAGCTTCAGATACCAACATACCCAGAGGAGTCCCAACACCCAAACTAACCCCCTGCAAGACTGGAGGACTAAGACTGGTGACGGCCAAAAAAGTTCACACTGCGCATTTTAATGTTGGAGTTTGTGAGTACATTTCCAACAGTCTCTGTAGTATGTTTTTAGTAAATATTTTTATACAGTATTACGCTTTGACATTTTCTTGATGTTTTCTTCTGTATACAGTATATGAATTACAACGTATCTTGCTAAAGTACAAACAATACTTTGCCTCAAGGGGCTGAAGCGAAGTATTTCCCTGTATGCTATATGTGTCATTTATGTATGCTAACAGGTCTACATAATATTGGACCTCCATCAGATAAACTTTAAGGAAGTAATGTAGCACATTAACATTTTTGTTAAATAAATCATGACGCAGTGTAATGTTTAATATGTGTAATATGTCATGTGTTGTTGTTAATCTGAGGTTGTATTTACCTAATTTTTAGACCTGCTAAGGAACAGTTGATTGTTATTATGTCCTGATATGTAAACCATAGAATTCAAAGAGGGTGTACTTTCTTTTTTACATGCCTGTATATAAAATAAAAAACAAATACTGTAGATAATACCCTTCTGTGGCTAATAAATTGCTTTTATTTGTACAAGCTTTCGAGATACACTGATCTCTTCATCCGGTTGTGTTGCAATGGATAAAGCAAGAAAGGGGTTTACTTATAAACAGTGCATCTTGGAATGTATCTGTGACTGAAGCCTATCCCTCCCCCTGTGCAGTATGCGATTTATGACTTAAGGTGTTAAATGGTCCCTGAATGTTAGTGAAGTAAGAGTGTGTGTGTGTGTATGTGTGTGTATGTGTGTGTATGTGTGTGTATGTATGTAAATATAAATGTATAAAGTGCCCGCAGTGTATACAGCGCTATACAAAAGGTGTGTGTGGGAGTGTATAATAATGGTGTGGGCAGGTATAGAAATGTAAGAGAGTGTTGCATTATTATCAATGTGCGTAGATTTGATGTGGTCCCTATAGGTTTATAGGGATAGAATTATATTGTACATATGTATGTGTAAGAGACAGCTGTGTGTGCATTAATATACAGTAGCACACTATGTATAGACATGGCCTTTAGCACTCATGGTAAGAGAGTTCTCTTGTTTCAGAGTAGTGACTCGAAGCTGCGGTCTCGGTTTAGGCCATCGCTAAGTGTTATATATATAACATCACGGTATCAGAACTGCATGTTTATACACAAGTGTATTCCAAATAGAGCTATATCCTTATCACTAGTAAGCACTTCGAGGTGATCACAAAATCAATCAAGTCACGGTGATATATTTAAGTTGCTGTTTTATTGTTTTTTTCATATTTTCACGAGATTCACCTGAGCACTCACCCGGAGCACCAGCGCCAAAGAGGCTATCACTCCAGATGAACCTACAGTATGTAGTCTAAGAGGGTGATTGAAACACTGGAAGCAATGGTCGATCTGATATTTCTACCTTCAAGCTTACTCCAGCAGTGGTGTTTTTCTGTAATATGGTTAAGAAAGAAATATTAGGTTTATCTTCTGATATGATGAGCGGTACTCAGGTTTTGAGTTTTAAAGAAAGTAAAGCATTGAGCAAATTGGAACTAAAAAATGTTGTAACGAAACCCTCAAATGAGGGTGGGAATATTGTCCTATGACCAGAAGACATATAGAATTGTGGAGGCAATGAAACAACTTTCTAATACTAAATATTATTTTAAAAAAAACCTTGCACATAATTCAACTAAGATTTTCAGAAAATAAATGCATTATATTTTATCTATGGCCAAGGGCGCACAGATAATGTCAGAGAGGGAATTCAAGTACCTGTCAGTTTGTAGTCCAAAGGTCTCCATTGTTCCCAAATGTGCATACAAATTTAGAAACTCCCCAAGGTATGCAAATTAGGGCTGATATTGGGGGCTTCATGAAAATACCTGCATATTTTTAGATTTTTTTTCTTAAACCTCATGTTGAATGTCTTCCATTTTACAGCATATGCGGAACATATCCAATGTTTTATTGAAGTTGAATGAACATTATAGTGGAGGAAAATACCCTTTTAGTGACTTGTGAGATTAAATCCCTTTACTATAATATTGACCACCAATTGGATTTAACAACCACAAAATATTTATTGGAAATGGATTCTAAATTGTGTACTAATTTGAAGAACCTCATCTAAAAATATTAAATTTAATTCTAACCAATACATTTTTTTCTATTCAACTAGAATTCGTGTTTTTTTACAACTGGTTGGCACAGCGATGGGTGCCAAATACAGTATGTCTCATCATATGCCAATCTTTTTTGGCCTTGGTGAGAAAGGGAGTTTATTTTTGGAATTGGGATGGAGAACTTTATACAGAATATTCCTCTCTGGATCCACTTCATATATGTCATTTTTGTCTTGTGGAGCGGACACAGGGAGGAATGTCTGAGGTTCATCGATTGTTTAAATCCATAAGGATTTTAATATCAGACTTACATCGGAAATTTCTGCCTCCAATTCTAGACATGTGTATCAGTGTTTATGTATGAGACAAGATAGACATGGATTTATTCGGTAAGGAAACAGCTACTAATGATTTATTGCACTTTATAATTTCACACCCACCAGCTCTATTTTGAGGCATCCCAGTTGTACAATACTATATTTGAGAATCTCAAGCAACTGCTTGTGTATGATACATTTCTGTTAAGATCACAGGCATTAACCTCTCATTTTATGGAGAGTGAGTACAGTATAATAAGAAAAAGGGTGATTCACATTTTTTGGATTTTTTCATTATTATTGCCAATACGCTCCATGTATTCCACAATAAATTGATGGATTTGTGGAATCCAATGCGCGAATTCAGCAATCCAGTGTCAGATTTTTAAGAATCTGCCAATGAATTGCAGAATCCATGGATTGTATTCTACAAATCCGTCAACAGATAGTATCCAGTGGCGGTTTTAGATGAACCCGTGCGGATTAAAATCGACCAAATTGATTTGTAAATTTTAGACTGTGAAACAGATTTTGGGGGGAGAATGCAAGAAAACCCCGGAAATGGATTTGGGTAGATTAGGCATGGCTCTCAAATGTACCAAAAATGTTTGCGATCAATTAGTCAAAAGTCATTAAGAACTCAGTAATCAAATCCAAAAATGTAAGATACAAGAATCCCACTTGTTCTCTAGGCTGGGCTAAGTCCAGGTTCTCTTGCAGCCGATAAGTGAATACTGTATCTTCATAGACATATTGTAAGAGATTGGAAGTAGACTGTCTACTGTCTAGACTGTCTATATAGACTGACAAATAAACCACAGTTTTATCCAATCACATATGCAACACTTTATATTAAAATCATACATGAAAGAGAAAATATTGCATTAAAAATACATGAGCAAGAGCATACAGAGAAAATAGATTTACTCAAGTCAGCGGTGTGCAAAGTGGGGGGATTTCTGGGGAGGGGGCTCAGCTGTTATAGAGGCCCCGTGCTTCCCTGAAGGCATTTAAAATAAATTCCGGGGATTGTGCGAGACCTCTGTAAGTTTTAACCTGATGTCACATGACCACGCGAGGGGGGTGGGGGGGGGGGCGCGAGCCAGAGGAGAGAGGAGACAGGGGGGCGCATGAGGTGAACTTTTCGCAACACTGACCTAACTCATAAGTAAATAAACTATTGATATCATATTAACAAACCAAAAGATAGTACCAGCACTCTCTGTCTCACAGCTATAGATACAGGCGAATACCAGTGTAGGGAATATGAATAATTTAATGACACTAATAATAAACTGAAAATATAGCAACAATAGCCAATACGCCAATGCAAGAATAAATATCACCATAGAGAAAATCAAAATTTAAAAGGGGTAGAGGGGAAAGAAGGAGAAGGGGAAAAAAACATGAAAGAAAAGGAAAAAATCACAAAAATGGAAAAAGGAAAGCAAACTAGAGCTTGTGGTAAATAGATATTATATGCTACTGTAGTACCCTCTGCCTTTAAAAAGGCAGACAAACTGCGTATGCTGAGCGATGGATGTCTGTGGTGACTGTGAAAACACCCACGTTCGTTCGTATGTTTTCAAACGCCTTCAGAGAGGCTTAGCCAATGAGCATTATTTAATTATTTATTAGTATAATGGTTGCTCAGTTCATGTTCATGTGCCAGTATAAGATTGCTGTTTGAGAGAACTAATTTCAGACCATAGATGTTACTACCATCTACGTTTATTGTTTCAATAGCTCGGCGACTCACCCGAGCAGGCAGGGCATCTGTAACCAACAGCTGATCTGCCTCTCTGAAGGCGTTTGAAAACATACGAACTAACGGGGTGTTTTCACAGTCACCACAGACCTCCATCGCTCAGCATACGCAGTTTGTCTGCCTTTTTAAAGGCAGGGGGTACTACAGTAGCATATAATATCTATTTACCACAAGCTCTATATTTATACAGCTCAGTCCACACAGTGTGTCTGCCTTTTTAAAGGCGGAGGATACAATAGAATCCCATGCGTTCACCGTTCATTATCTCGGCAACTTATGCGAGTAGGCAGGACATTTGTAAGCAGCAGCTGATCTGACGTTTCTAAGGCAGTTTCAAAACATGAGTGAGCGGGGGAGTTTTACAGTTACCACAGACATCCATCTCTCAGCATACGCAGTTTGCCTGCCCTCTTAAAGGCAGAGGATACAACAGATATATATAGTATCTATTTACCACAAGCCTCATATATCGAGCTCAATATACGTAGTGTGTCTGCCTTTCTAAAGGCAGAGGATACAATAAAACCTCATAGTAAACACCCACTGCAAATTGTATGTTTATACTTGCTATATGTATACCTACTTCTGAGCATATGGAGTTTATGAAAGTGTGATGCAATGCATTTTCTCCAATGCTATACCTAGCCTCACAAACTCTTCCTGCTACACGCTGGAAAAATAAATGTATATACTGTACCTGTCACACCACACGAGACCAGAGTATATCTGCCACCAGAATAGACCTACTATTACTACACTTACCGTAGAGCATACGCAGCTTATTTGCCTGTTCAAAGGCAGAGGAGACAACACGACTGAATATGGTTCATCTATTAGGATAATATACTTACTATACACAGACCTACCTCAGAGTATGTGCAGCCAATGAGCTGATGGTGCAGCCCATTCACGTTAGCGGTACACACAGTCTCGTGATTTGGTTGTTTGGTTTCTCTGATAGATTGGCACACACTGCTATGTCAACATCAATATATTTATAAAACTACGCGTTATCCCATTACGCCCTGTAGCAGGCAGTAGATCTGCCCTTTGAGGTTTCGTTCAATAAAGATTTAAAATACCGAAGTGTCATTTATTCCATAAACTCCCACTACACACGATGGATACATCTATACAGGAATTTCTGTACACCCTGTGAATCTTTCTGGCATACACTGCTTTTGGAGTATCTCCATAAGAGATATACATCTCCAAAAGCATTACCAGACTACTAGATACTTTAAACATGAATAAAAGGAACATTGATACTGAGTAACTTTAGTCAGCTGTACACCCTACTAGAGGGTATACACCAGTTTTTAATTACATTTGAATTTATTAATAAAGTGTTTTTTATACATATATTCCTCACCTCTGACCGCATCATTATTACATAAAGGTCTGCAGTGCGCCTATATCAGGGATCTTGTGTACCTTCTTTAGGTACATCTATCTTACTTTATCTGCTATTCTCCCTAGGCAGCATGCATTTACCACCAAGGGGTGTGACCACGGTCTCTCTGTACAGTTTCTTGATTGAGAACATGCCTTTAATCTACACGCAGTATTGAGTGTACAAATTTGAATGCATTAGAAAAAAGTAATCTGACTTATTATTAGGTACAGTATGAAGGGCCAATTTCAAAATTGTAGTTTTACCATTTAAACCCCATTTAGCTATTGAACTGAAGTAGCATTCTGACAAATCGCAATATCATTTGCTTCTTAAATAAAAAGAGAATATGTTTTCAACTAAAATCTAAGATAGGTTTGATAATAATAGAAAGTCTTTAAATCCATATAACAACAATGGTTGCTGCTCTCTCTTCTAAGGCTGGGTTCCTCAGCTCTTCAGGGCCCCACCATGGAGCCCCACATACAAAAAAATGGACAAGTTCAACTTTTGTGCGTGTGTGTAAAAGTTCAGTTTATTAAAAGTCACACCAGCCCTCAATTCTAACTTGCGTCTGAGATAAGAAAAATGTATGAACAAAACACAAATCATATAATTCAAAAAAATCTGTTTTTCTCTCATAAGTGAGGGTCACTTACTTAAATTCTTTGGCCAAAGCATTGTAAGCCTGCACACCATATCAAGGTTTTCCCCTTTATTCTGCAAGTTCTAACACTATCTCTGTGGACTTTCTCTTTACCTCTCTAATAGAGGATTAAGTCCTAATGGACAGGTCATTCACAGCTGCATCTCAAAACTTGCTATTTAAAGGTTGTCAGGGCATGCTTGGAAACAGGGAGGAGGGGTCACATATGTGTACAAATGTATTCAGCAATCAGGCATCTATTTAATCTCGGCTCTGGAGAGTGTATTGGACACAGTGCATGAAGCACAAATGGCACACCAGAAGTTCATCTCCCTTTTGGTACTGTTATAGCCAACGCACTGGGTACCTTGGGCATACAGGTGTTGCCTGCTGCCTTCCCAGTCCTCTAGACTCCTGTCAACATGTAATACCTGCCCAGCGCCACCAAGCATTCCTACACACTTTGCTGTATGCAGCTTCATAAGAGGTTAGTGGCTGATCTAAACCAATCCCCTTTAATACCCACCCCTCTCAATTGAAATTACAGTAGATAGACTTAAAAAAATTGATATGTGCCAAATATCATTCTTTTGCTTTATAATGATTTGATGGTATATACTAATGTAACGGGTATTCCCCCACCAAATCGCATATAGAGTGTATGTGCGGGAAACCTAATGTTACCAGGTGTGGTGCGTTATACCTGTCAGGCTCACAGGAGGCCTGAGCCTCCGCTAGTGAGAGCCTGGGGTGAATCTCTGGAACATTCTGGTTTGCACCTGTGTAGAGTTCTAGAAATGTAGAAGGTTGCCTACACAGGACCCACATACACAATAAGCACATACACGGAGATGTATATAACCACTTTACTGTACAGTATATGCAGAATAACTGTAACACTTGGCATAGTATCAGCAATAACCACTGTAATCTTTATAATACTACTCCCCCTAGGGGGTAACTCCACACCATGTACCTAATGTCACTCACTCCACTAGGAGTGTACCTTGCACCCACCACCGTGTATCCCCACACCGTGTCCACAGTCTAACCCCTTTGTCCTGTGGTCAGCGCTGCCACTATGTGTAAATATATATATATTGTGATACGTTGGTGCACTTGTGAAGGTACCTGCCGAGTGCTCCTGCACTCGGGCCAGCAATCAACTTTGAAAAGGATCCGCTGCTTGGTGATTCCATCTGCGATCCGGTCCTTCCTTACACGAGGGTCCGCCAGGGGCGATCCCACCCTGGAGATAGTCTTTGTCTCTTTGGGGCGTAGGCTTGAGCCAAAGCCTCTTCTCGGGGAGCACAGCGTCCGCTGGGTCCCTAACTATCACTGATACTAATGTGGCAGGGTCCCTAACCTAGGGCCTGTCCCTGTAGCACCACAAGCTGTGAGGGGCTCAGGACCTAACTGGGGCCTAGGGGGATGCTGGCCTAGTGCAGTGGGTCACAGACCCCTGCACTCACCTCCTTCCCCTAGCTCTTCCTGGTCCTGACTCACTAGCGTGGTCTCCAGCGCACGAAATGTATCTAAATCTCTGAGCAGGGGATTCGGGCAACCCTATTGGCTCCCTGGCTCCACTTGACCTAGCCCCTGTGCATCCTGGGGGCTGTAGTCTTCTTGGGGGCTATTCTCCCATTGGCCGCCTCGCGCGCACCTCATCTGCGCATGCGCAAAGCTCTCACTGGGCCTCCGGCTGCAGGGACTCACTGCGCATGCGCGAGCAAAGAAAAGATGGGGGCGCCCTACACGGGACCCGCCGAGAACCTCCGGAATGCCAAAGCGTTCCCTGCACTGGCCCCCACCCTCCAGAAGTGCCGGCAGGTCTGTCGAGTGACCCACGGCAGCGGAGGTAATGAGGGGGGGGGGGGTGTCGCGGGACACAGGGGACTTGGCTACACTAAGTATGCCTTTATGGATTATTTTAGGAATGGCATTTATCATTATTTATTACATATATTATTAAAGGGAGTATTTAAACTGTTATATATATGTAGCCCTTTTTCTGAACCCTCCTAAAGGAACTACTGGTAACTGCACGCACCTGCGGCTCCAGGAGATCTGAGCCTCCGCTAGCTGGGAGCCTGGGGTAATACTTACACATTTAGAACAGGGACCTTGGAGACACTTCTTCCCTTCCACTTGTGTCACGAACACCCCACGCGGTAACTGATAGGCATCAAAGTCCTCATTACTAGGTATATTCACATCCCTTTGTAAGCATGGACACAAAATAACGGTTACATTCACTCCTCTTGTTCGCCAGGCTCTATACAACTGAGGGTGTATTTTACTGCAGCCGTCACCTCTCTCATGGTGAACAGACATGGCTGATCGCTGTTCACTGTGCTCACTCACAGTGTGGGGGCGGAGCTCTGGGTTTCCCGCCAGTCCCGGATAACTGTTAGCAACATTTTTCCTCCGCCTTTTCTTCTTTTCTCCTGGAGCCGCAGGTGCGTGCAGTTACCAGTAGTTCCTTTGGGAGGGTTCAGAAAAAGGGCTATATTTGGAGGCGCTGCTGAGAGCCTGGGGTAATACTTACACATTTACATAGCGCAGCGCCTCCACTTACCCAGGATCCCCGTGACGTGAGATTCCCCTGGGCAAGAAATACAACAACACACATACACTGTATAGATAATAACTAATACTTTACTAACGTGCATAGAGAACATAACACAACATAACCTGCACAGAATGACGGGTGTCCCTCTCTGGAGGAAACACCAGCTACTGCGTCTCGCAGGACACTTCCCCAACACCAGGTGATCCCACCCAGTGTCCAAAGAACCCCACCCAATGTCCCGCACACTTGCAGACAGAGTCAATGGGTGACTGCGCAGTCACTATTAAACTAAGGGCCCGTTGGTGCACTTGTGTAGTAGATAGTACCTGCCGAGTACTCCCGTGCTCGGATCTCCAACTGGCTTCACAAAGGATCCGTCGTGTGAAGGTTCCATCTGATCCTACACCGGACTCCTTTGTACGCGGACAGCCAGGGCGGTCTCACTCTGGAATAGTCTCTGTGGACCCCAACATGGGTCCGAATCTCTTAGCAGGAACCGCAGCGTCCGCTGTGTCCCTATCTAATCTAAGTGACACACGCTATACTATAGGCCGTCCCTATAGTACAGCAACCTTGATGGCTTTGGGGAAAACTCCTAGGGGCCTACAGGGGTTAATAACCTGCCCCACTCCCCTCGCTCGTCCCAGTCCTAACTGTAACTAGCACTAGCCTCGCAGCAACAACCTGCAGCAACAACATGCAGCAATAACACACCGCACACGCTGCACACACTCTCACACCTAAGAGCAGCCTCCCTATCTCGGGCCGTCCCTTATCAATTACCCACTACCCTAACAGGGATTGGGGCCTGCCTGGAACTTGGGATCCTTACCTGGTGCAGGAGCCACTTGCTCCTTACACCCTTCCTTCCCCTTCCTGTACCCAGCTCCAACTCCTGTAAGTGACAGAGCCCCTATCCTTAGGCTATCCCTGGCAACACTTACTTCACTGAGCGACTCAGAGCTATCTTGGGCCTTGGGGGTTGCTGGCCTAGTGCATGAGTCACTCCCTCCTGCACCCTACCTCCTTCCCTTAGCTGCTCCTCGCTCTCACTGCCTTGCGTGGGCTCAGCGCACGAAATGTATCTCTTCTGGCTGTCTGGGAATCCTTGGCCCTCATTGGCCACTATCAGACACCTGGTGCCTGCCTCCCTATGCCTCCTGGGAGTTGTAGTTCCCAGGAGGCTGCTAAAGCATTGGGGCCACGTGCGCACTTCTCCTGCGCATGCGCGATCTGTCTGGGTCCTTCCCTGTACCTGCTGGTCACTGCGCATGCATGAACTATCGAGCCATGGCGGCGCCCTGTTCTCCGAGCCGCCGGGACCTCGGCAACGCGATTGCGGCCCTAACAATGGGCCGCTCGCGTCCCCGGCAACCGGCCGCCTCAGGGAACAGCGCACGGCTCCCTGCATTAGCCCCCACCCTCGTGTTATGCCGGCGGGTCCGTCAGTGGCATCGGCGGCACCCGCGATTGCTCGGCACTTGCGGAGGGGGCTGTCAGAGGGGGAAAACAGACCGGGGCTACATATATATATATATATATATATAGTATATATATATTGTATATATTCTGTATATGATGTATATTAAATATATGTGTCTACGAGAGGGATGGGTAATAGAGGGATTGGTTTTGCTCAGCCACCATCTCCTGACAAAGCTGCAAATAGTGAAATGCATCTGGATGCTTGGTGGTGTTGGGCAGGCACAATGTGGTGACATTCGATGAGCATAGAGGTGGAGGTGATCTGAGGCAAACCAGGATGGGAGCAGGTAAAACACGGACACCAAGGGTAACCGGTGTGGCGGCAATAATGAGATCAAGAGGGAGAAGACCTTCCTGTGTGCCATTTGTGCTCCATACACTGTGTCCTGTCAGCAGTGAATATACCCTCAAGTCTAGAGCCTTCCTTAAATAGATGCATGATTGCTGTAAATATTTAAGAGCAATCCAAGTGGCATTTAAAAAAAAAAAATTCAGTATATTAAAAATTTGTTTCAATATATGCAGCCGTTGATTACCTTTATTGAAAACTAATTATCTTAGCTGCCGATCGATTAATTCTCTCGTGATCTATCAGCAAAAATCCTGCGTCCCAGGGTACAGTAAATGGCTGCCTTTCAGTTTCAATCAATCCTTTATTCAGTGTAATTGAGCTACAATATATACTTATATTACTAAGGTAACAGTATCTATTTTTACCTTTTCCAATGAGAAAATTGGCAGCAAATTTTAACAAACAGGGAATTTTGCAAGAAAAGCTAACAATTTTAGAGACGTTTGTGAACTCTGATTCAGCAGTGTTTTTTTGTGTCTTAAAAGGGCACATTGTTCATGGTATGCAACCTCGTGCAAAGGGTTCACATATCTCGATTCTCAACAATATTCCATTTTATCACTATGTAATCATATAGTACTTTGTACGGATGTCCAGTGTTCCTGTTTAAAGTAAGTATTCTGACTGTTATAAGAACAAATACAGTATAAACGATGGCTGTAAATGCTTTTCATTTAAAACTTATTTGAAAACAATATTTGCTATATTGGGCTTCTTAGGCTGAATCTTTACATAGTTGAATCCTGAAGATAATAATTTATATATTATAATGAAAATTATTATTATACATATAATTGTCCATGTGTGAATACGAGCTTATCTAACAAAAGACCTCTCATATCTATTTTATCTCAGAAATGGTCCCCTTTTACTATTTTAACTCAGTAACTGCTCCCTAATATAAATTTTACCTCTGATCAACGCTCATATTTTTGTTTCAATCTTTTTATTGCATACACAAGGATGTACAAGTCTTTCCAGTACATTGTTAACAGGGGAGTTGAGACATATTACAATTGGAAATATTCATAATACAGAATAATGATTAACATTTCCCTTCTTTGTATAGAAGTTCTTAATTAAATTAGTTAGACATGTTATACCTTTATATTTTCCGTCTAACTCATCGGATTCATGAATCTTATAACATTTTTGTACTCCTTGTGTGAGGCTTATAGTAGACAGAAAGAAATAAGAAAGAAATAGGAGAAGAAAGAAAGGGCAGGGAAGGCATAGGGAATGGGTAAGGATGTGGAGTCTGGGTAGGGGAGGAAGGGAGGTGGGAGGGGAGATCCGCTTTAAGATAGGTGAGACCTAGGGACGAGCCGGGGTAGGAGGACTGGAACAGGTTGCTCCATCTCCACCCGCCCGACCCCCTCCGACCCACTCATTTCTGATTTATACTCTGAGGCCTACTGCCTCTACAATTGGGGTGGGATTTATACACCTCTCCTCACCCCTACCCTGATCTAGTAGCACTCCACATTTGTCAGCTCCACTCCACTTCTGAGCAGTGGGTTTCACAGGGATATGACATTTATGCTGTTTATCACTATTACAAGTGCAGTGGCCCTTTTATCACCATTGTTGCCATCACTTTAGGCAATAATTAGCACAGTGATTCTATGGGCAATTCTTACCTTATTTGCCCTACTCCAATCCACTGCTCAGCAGGTCTGTTATCACTGAGGGGATTTTATTTACATAACATTTTACTGCTGCGACCAACTTTATTCTAACAAATACCTGGTTTGTCCCTGGCTGGTTCCTGGAATGTGACACTTTTCACCCGGAATATGCCGCGTTGCGTTTGCTTTCCCAGCCAGGGGTCATGCCCGGCTGATGCGCGGCTGATTAAAAATTATTTAAAATACATTTTTATTCCTAGTGTACATGTGCAAGGGGTCTTGGGAGCTGAACCGCGTTGGTTTCAGGTCCGGGGACCCCCTGCTCCCCGAGATACAGCCCCCTTTATGAGGTGCCGGTATCCCTCTGCGTTTAAAGGTCCCGATCACGTGACGCGGCCTGTAAATAAAGCAGAGGGATACCGGCACCCCCTAAAGGGGCCTGTATCTGGGCCTGTATCTCGGGGAGCAGGGGGTCCCCAGACCTGAAACCAAAACGTTTCTGCTCCGAGACCCTCTGCACATGTACAGTATGAATAAAACACATATATAAATAAACACTCGTTCCTTACCTTAGCGGCTATGTGCTATGGTAACGAAGCAGCATTTCTGTATTTTAATAATATTGTACAGTGAGCAGGGGGTTCCCTGAGCCAGAAATTAATGCTCAGGGACCCCCTGATCCTGCACAATATTATTAAAAATACAGAAATGCTGCTTCATTACCTTAGCGTATAGCCGCTAAGGCAATGAAGGGGTTAACCCACCGTGCCCGCTTTATTGTGGGTAGCGGGGGTGGGTGAAGGGGGTATTTGGCCCTTGGTGTGAGTTTAGGACTTGCGGGGGGTTGCGGGTGCACTTAACCCCTTCACGACCGTAGCAGTTAATACCGCTACGGTCATGAAGGGGTTAACCCCTCCTGCTACCCCCCGCAAGCCCTAAACAGCCACCGTTGGGGCTAATACCCCCTTCACCCACCCCCACTACCCACAATAAAAAAACTCACACACAGCAGCCGCCGAAAAAATAAATAAATAAATAAATCTAAATAAATAAATAAATCAATATAAATAAATACATTTAAAATACATTTTTATTTATAGTGTAGATGTGCAGGGGGTCTCTGGAGCTGAACCGCGTTGGTTTCAGGTCGGGGGACCCCCTGCTCCCCGAGATACAGCCCCCTTTATGAGGTGCCGGTATCCCTCTGCGTTTAAGGGTCCCGATCACGTGACCGCGGCCTGTAAAGCAAGCAGAGGGATACCGGCACCCCCTAAAGGGGCCTGTATCTCGGGGAGCAGGGGGTCCCCGGACCTGAAACCAATGCTGTTCAGCTCCGGAGACCCTCTGCACATCTACACTGTGAATAAAAAACATATATAAATAAAAACTCATTCCTTACCTTAGCGGCTATGTGCTATGGTAATGAAGCAGCATTTCTGTATTTTAATAATATTGTACAGTGAGCAGGGGGTTCCCTGAGCCAGAAATTAATGCTCAGGACCCCCTGCTCCTGCACAATATTATTAAAAATACAGAAATGCTGCTTCATTACCTTAGATGATAGCCTCTAAGGCAATGAAGGCAGAATAGCATGTTTATTGGGGACATTTGATTTGCCCCTAATAAACATTGCAATAAACAACATACAGTACACCCCCTGTGTATTTAAAATACATAAACAATAAATACATGACATACATATTTTTATTGTGTGTTTTAAACCTGCCTGCCTTCACTGTAATCTATGTAAAAACCCCTCCCCCTATTGTGTGTTTTAAATCTCCCTGCCTTTACTTTAATCTATGTAAAAAAAACCTCCCCCTATTGTGTGTTTTAAACCTACCTGCCTTCACTGTAATCTATGTAAAAAAAACCTCCCCCTATTGTGTCTGCTAAGCTTCCCTGCTTTGACTAATCTGTGTAAGCCCCCCTCCCCCTATTGTGTCAGTTAAATCTGCCTGGCCTGTGTTTCTGTGAGTGCAGTGTACTGTATGTAAATGTGGGGAGGAGGAGCCCGTGTAAATAACCACACCCACACCCACTACCCACGGCCCCTCCGCTGCTTGCTGCAAAACAGAGACAAAAATTAAAACATACAAAGTAATGTCCCCTAACCCCTTAATCACCATAGCAGTTATTAACCTCTACAGTCATTAAGGGGTTAACCCACCCTCACCCACCACTCGGGATGCCTACATACCCTCCCACACTAACCCCCCCACCAGTGAGACCTAACCACCAACCCACTACCCACAAGGGAGGCCTACCCACATACCGTTGGGGAAACACCCCCCCCTACCCCCAGTACCCACAATAAATCAATACACAGCCCCACAATAAACATCATTCTATTTATTAAATACATTACCCACCCCCTGTGCCCCCCCCATAAATACAAGATGTATTCTTTTACATACAGGGTTCATAACGCAGGTCCATGCGAGTCCCCGGTGGGCTAGCGGGGCACCTGAACAGACCTACAGTTTACCAGCATCCCTTTTTACACAGGTTCTGGAGGCCTGCTGGTGGATGCCGCCAGCACCATGGCCCCCAGGTGGTCTCCTTGGGACACCGTGGGCCACAATTGGGTCCCCACGGTAGGCCCGCGGATGTCTGGGAGCCCCGGGTCAGACCCACAGGTGTCTGCGGGGCCTCGGGTGGTTCCCTCGGGGGTCTGGGGAACTCACGAGTGCTCACTACGGGTCCGCGGTGCCTCCACAGAAGTGGGACCACACATCATCATCCCCGCACCTACAGGTCGGCGGTGCCCCCACAGAAGTGGGACCACACATCTTCATCCACGCAGACTACGGGTCGGCGGTGCCCCCACAGATGTGAGACCACTGCTTCATCCCCGCATGTGTCACCCGTGGAACCACCAGCCTGATACCCTTGGGATACCCGAGGATACCCGCAGGTGGTCTCCATAGGTCCCACGCAGAACCACGGAACCAACCCTGAATGTAAAAAAAATAAACCTGGCCTATACATTCAATACATACACCCTCCCCCCCAACACCTACAGTACAATAATGTGCAAATAACTATTATCCAGATATGGATAATAGATTAATTGCCCATTATTAAAAACATTAACTAGCATATACAAATAAATAAAGTACTACTGACCTCATCAATACGAAGTGTCCGTCGCTAGCAAAATCCTTGTCTTGCCCACAACATACATACACTGGCGACACACTTTATTCGAGCTCGGCTAGTCCCACGAATTCGGGTATACCCGGGTGTATTGAGGTTTGTGACTGTTTTCTGCCCGAGTGCATTGGGTTATTTTCAAGGCAGGGATTGAAGCATTTTATTCCTGCTGGCTGCAATACTGCACAGTATATATATATATACTGCATTACAATTCATGAATTTATGCCATCTGGTAGACACGCGAAGCATTGCAGCCTATTAAATCCTAATCATTATCATTTAACAGATCAGCCGCCCGTCAGCCAGGCATGAACCCAGGCTGGGAAGGCAAACGCAACGGGGCTTGTCAGAGGTGAGGAGCGGCGCATTCCAGGTATCTGCCAGGTACATACTGGGTATTTGCTCAAATAAAGTGTGTCGGTGCAGTAGCAAATACAAAGCCAATACATTGCAATTACATTCAGATATCAATTAACCCCTTAAACACCTTATCAGATAATAACCGCAAAGGTGATTAAGGGGTTAAGCCACACAGGCCCGATACCCACCCTTCACCCATGAATTTGTACAGTGGCTTCATCATGCAACTATATATATATACTGTATATATATACAGAGAGAGAGAGAGAGAGAGAGAGAGAGAGAGAGAGATACAGTATATATATATATACAGTATATACACACACATGATGAACCAATATACAAATACATGTAGAAGGGTTATCAAAACCATACTGTCCTACAAATAACACTGCTCCATAGAACTTCTCCATAGACACACTACATTAAAATCAATTTCCTTTAATAAGCCCAACTGATTTTACAATCTAAATCATCACAATCCAATGAAAAGTCAATAAATCACCTCACATTCCAATATAAATGATGCATAAAATCTATGCACCATATACATTCTGCAAATGAATCAACCAAGTAAACAAAAATCAATTAGCAATCATTATTTACATCCCTAAACAATTCACACTCCATCCCGAACAATGAAACAATTAACTAATTCACGCCCGGAGCAGAACAATTTAGCCTGTGAAAAAATACAGTACCGACCAGAATACAACCTTTAAAACCAAGGCAACACACACTACAATACCAACGATTACATCTATCTAATTTTAAAATACTTTAAACTCACAATAAAGCATAGCAGCATAGACAAATTAATTTAAAACACATCAAATCAAGCTTTTAAAACAACATCACTCATTTTAACGCGCTCGTATCCAGGCTTAACCAGGTCCTGTTCACTCAGTGGTTCTTTGCTGAAACCTGTCTCTGTACTGTGATTCAATGTGTCACCTTACCTTGTAGCTAACAGACATCATTGTTACTGCAAATTGTTGCGATCTATCTGATATTTAACATCATTACTGCTAGCCTGCCAGCATCTGCTATGCACAGACACCTATTCATGCATGAATTGTTCTATGAATTGATAGAAGGTTTTTTGCACAGGTATTTTGCTGAGTACAAGTGCTCACAGTGTTGATTATATATTGACGGCTTGTTTAATAACCACAGTAATAATTTATTTACTGCTTCAATAATTAGCAGAGTGTTCAGTATCAGTTTTTTCTGGTTTTTTATCACTAATAGCTGTCCTGTTATACTATCTATGTAGAGTGATTGTCAAACGTCATTGGGCGCAGAATCAATCCACGTACCACCAACCTGTCATTGAGTTGCACATACAGTGATTATATCTAACAGCTTAAATATTAAACTTAGGAGTAGGACACTGACTTGGGCTATTTATCAATACAGGTTGGGTGCTCGGTACGCTACGCCACATGACGCACAATACTCACATATAGGGCAAGCATTTCTGAGCTTCTACAGCTGAGTAACCCACTCCCCAATTAAAGCCAAAGTGGTATCACTGCTTTTGCTAAGTACTATTAGGCATCAGCATACTTTACTATATACCTTGGCTATCTATCATCTCCTCACTCCCTCCCGCCACAGTACATGATATGTAGTTAATATTATCACTTTATGTTAAGAACTTATTTTATTCTATTTACCTATTAAATGTTAAGTTTTAATGCCTAGGAGTGCACTTCCAAAATGAGCTTCTAGTTGCTAAGTGGTGGCAATAAATATGTCTTCACTTCTCAGCTGTAGTTAATTCCTGTCCTACAAATAACACTGCTCCATAGAACTTCTCCATAGACACACTACATTAAAATCAATTTCCTTTAATAAGCCCAACTGATTTTACAATCTAAATCATCACAATCCAATGAAAAGTCAATAAAACACCTCACATTCCAATATAAATGATGCATAAAATCTATGCACCATATACATTCTGCAAATGAATCAACCAAGTAAACAAAAATCAATTAGCAATCATTATTTACATCCCTAAACAATTCACACTCCATCCCGAACAATGAAACAATTAACTAATTCACGCCTGGAGCAGAACAATTTAGCCTGTGAAAAAATACAGTACCGACCAGAATACAACCTTTAAAACCAAAGCAACACACAATACAATACCAACGATTACATCTATCTAATTTTAAAATACTTTAAACTCACAATAAAGCATAGCAGCATAGACAAATTAATTTAAAACACATCAAATCAAGCTTTTAAAACAACATCATTTCTTACCCTGTATGTATATATCTCTCTAGACATATATACATACATACATACAGTGGCAAGAAATGATATACCACAAAAAAAAAAAAATACACATGTTAAAAAACCTTTTGAAAAAATTAACAATTTAAATAAAATACATTTCTTTAGTTCACTTACCATTACTTGCCCCCACCGATTCCCGTTGCGCACCTTACTCACGAACCAATCCACCAGGCAAAGGAACCCATAAAATAATAAACCATAAAAAAATAAACTTTAAACTAAAAATCCAAATCAATCCACGGGTCTTCTAATTGTAATCCATCTTCATCTGTATTCTTCTTTCTTCTGCCTTCTTCCGGGCGGGGTTGGGCGGGGTCTTCTTTCCGTCTTCGGCCACGCCCTGGCCTTTTTTCTTCTCCGGAGGTCCTTCCTCCGCGGCGTCTGGCTTCAAAATGAGACGACATAGGCTTTTAAAGGCCTATGACATCACATTTTTCATCATGGTTCCCACGGTCCTGATTGGGCCGTGAAAACCATGTGTTTTGGCCGATAAAAAAAAAAATGATGACGTCACTTAAAGGGAATGAAAGCACAGCCAATCAGAATGGCTTTGCTTCACTTGCCTTTAAGATGACGTCATTAAAAGACACATGGCCGTCCACACATGGTACGCTAGCCAATCAGAGCGTGGGAACTCCATCCCTACTCTGATTGGCTCTAGTACCATGTGACAGGTTTTCATTGACGTCACATCCTTTCTCCCCCAAGCCTCTGTCACATGGTATACTAGAGCCAATCAGAGTAGGGATGGAGTTCCCACGCTCTGATTGGCTAGCATACCATGTGTGGACGGCCATGTGTCTTTTAATGACGTCATCTTAAAGGCAATTGAAGCAAAGCCATTCTGATTGGCTGTGCTTTCATTTCCTTTAAGTGACGTCATAATTTTTTTTTTTATCGGCCAAAACATGGTTTTCACAGCCCAAACAGGACCGTGGGAACCATGACGAAAAATGTGACGTCATAGGCCTTTAAAAGCCTATGTCGTCTCATTTTGAAGCCAGACGCCGCGGAGGAAGGACCTCCGGAGAAGAAAAAAGGCCAGGGCGTGGCCGAAGACGGAAAGAAGACCCCGCCCCGCCCGGAAGAAGGTAAAAGAAAGAAGAATACAGATGAAGATGGATTACAATTAGAAGACCCGTGGATTGATTTGGATTTTTAGTTTAAAGTTTATTTTTTTATGGTTTATTATTTTATGGGTTCCTGTTCCTGGTGGATTGTTTCGTGAGTAAGCTGTTCAACGGGAGTCGGTGGGGTCAAGTAATGGTAAGTGAACTAAAGAAATTTATTTTATTTAACGATGTTTATTTTAAAGGATTTTTACATGTGTATATTTTTGATTCTTTGCTTTATCATTTCTTGCCACTGTATGTATGTATGTATGTATGTATGTATGTATGTATGTCTAGAGAGATATATACATACAGGGTAAGAAATTATGTTCTTTTAAAAGCTTGATTTGCTGTGTTTTACATTAATTTGGCTATGCTGCTATGCTTAAATGTGTGTATAATGTATTTTACAATTAGATAGAAGTAATTGTTGCTATTGTATGGTGTAGTGTATGTCATGGCGAGGCTTGATTTTCTATATTGTATTCTTGTTGGTACTTATATTTTTTCACAGGATAAATTGTTCTGTTGAACGCTTGAATTAGTTAATTGTTTAATTGTTAGGGATGGAATGTAAATTGTTTAGGGATGTAATTAATGAATGCTAATTGATGTATGTTTACTGGAGTGGTTACAATAGTATACTTGTTTGGAGGTATTGGTATTTTGTTTTGAATGTTCTTGTTAACATTCATTTGCAGAATGTATATGGTGCATAGATTGTATGCATCATATATACAATGTAAATGCAATGTTTTGATTGTCATTAGAGGATTTTGATTGGCATTTGAGGATTTTGATTGTAAGATCAGATAGGATTATTAAAGGAAATACATTTTATTGTAGTGTGTCTGTATGGAGAAGTGTTATTTGTAGTACAGCATATTTTTGATAACCCTTCTACATTTGTTTGTATCTTGGTTAATCATGTGTATATATATATATATATATATATATATATATATATATATATATATATATATCTCTGTATATATATATATATATATATATATATATATATATGGTTGCACGATGAAGCCACTATACACATTCATGGGTGAAGGGTGGGTATCGGGCTAGTGTGGCTTAACCCCTTAATTACGTTTGCGGTTATTATCCGATACGGTGTTTAAGGGATTAATTGATATCTGAATGTAATTGCAATGTATTGGCTTTGTATTGGCTATATATTTGGTTTGCAACGAAAGACCAGGATGTTGCTGGCGACGGGGGCTTCTTATTGATGAGGTCAGTAGTACTTTATTTATTTGAATATGCTAGTTAATGTGTTTAATAATGGGCAAATAATCTATTATCCCTATCTGGATAATAGTTATTTTGCACATTATTGTACTGTAGGTGTTGGGGGGGGGGGAGGTAATGTATTGAATGTATAGGCCAGGTTTATTTTTTTTTACATTCAGGGTTTGTTCTGTGGTTCTGCGTGAGACATCTGGAGACCACCTGTGGTCTCCTCGTGTATCTCACGGGTATCAAGCTGGTGGTTCCACGGGTGACACCTGCGGGGATGAAGCGGTGGCCTCACATCTGTGGGGGCACCGCTGACCCGAAGTCTGCTGGGATGAAGTGGTGGTCCCACATCTGTGGGGGCACCAAGGACCCATTGTGAGCACTCGTGAGTTCCCCAGACCCCCGTGGGAACCACCCGAGGCCCCGCAGACCCCTGTGGATCTGACCCGGGGCTCCCAGACATCCGCGGGCCTACCGTGGGGACCCAATTGTGGCCCACGGTGACCCAAGGAGACCACCTGAGGGCCATGGCACTTGGTGGGACCCACCAGCAGGCCTCCAGAACCTGTTTGAAACAAGCTGCTGGTACCCTGTAGGTCTGTCAGGTGCCCCACCAGCCCACCGGGGACTCGTGTGGGGCTGGGGTATGAACCCTGTTTGTAAAATGATTAACCATATATTTTTGGGGGGCACAGGGGGTGGGTAATGTATTTAATAAATAGAATGATGCTTATTGTGGGGCTGTGTATTGTTTTTATTGTGGGTACTGGGGGTGGGGGGGGGGGGGTTCCCCAAGGGTATGTGGGTAGGCCTCCTTTGTGGGTAGTGGTGTGGGTGGTTAGGCCTCACGGGGTGGGGGGTTAGTGTGGGAGGGTATGTAGGCGTCCCGAGTGGTGGGTGATGGTGGGTTAACCCCTTAATGACTGTAGCGGTTAATAACCGCTATGGTGATTAAGGGGTTAGGGGACATTACATTGGATGTTTTCATTCTTGTGTCTGTTTTGCAGCAGCGGAGGGGACATGGGCAGGATGAAGATGAGGATGGCCTTCATTGTGGCAGCCGGACATGGGTGAGTACTATATGTATTTAATGTATTGATTGGTGTTTATGTATTTAAAATGCACTATTATCCATTTGTGGATAATAGTAATTGTGGCCATTACTATACTGTATGTGTTAAGGGGGGGAGTTCTTTAGTATGTATGTGTTTTGACATTAATTTGGGGGGGGCACATAATTGGTACTGCAGGCCTGCGGGTAACACCCGATGGCCACCGCCGGCCTATAGTATTATTGATGTGCATATATGTGTATGTTAGGGGTTGTTGGGGTTATATATATATATATATATATATATATATTTATTTATATTCATTTATTTATTTATATGCATTTATTTATTTATATTCATTTATTTATTTATTTAGATATATTTATATTTATTTATTTATTTTTGTTTTTTGGAAAAAAAACTCGCTGCGCGGGTGGCGAGAAGCAATATCTTGCCAGTTTTAAAACCCGCCGTATTCAAGTAGCCCCGATCAGCATGTCGGCGCTAATCGCGGCTATAAAATGGAGAGATTTTCTCCAAATCGCTCCGCCAACAAAAGTCGGCAAAAAAAAAGCTGGAGCTGAGCGGCGATAGGGGACATAAAAAAAAACCAGGCCCTTTTCCTGGCTGGGATTGATGCCGGGGGTCTCCAGAGCTGATACCCATGAATACCAGCACCGGAGCCCCCCCGGCATGCATCCGAGGCAGGAAAAATGCATGTACAGCTCACATCATTACCTTAGCGGCTAACCGCTAAGGCAATGAAGGGATTAACCCACCGTGCCAGCTTTATTGTGGGTAGCGGGGGTGGGTGAAGGGGGTATTTGGCCCTTGTTGTTTGTTTAGGGCTTGTGGGGGGGTTGCGGGTGCACTTAACACCTTCACGACCGTAGCAGTTAATACCGCTACGGTCATGAAGGGGTTAAGGCCCCCGCTACCCACCCGCAAGCCCTAAACAACCACAGTTGGGGCTAATACCCCCTTCACCCACACCCGCTACCCACAATTAAACATACTCACACACAGCAGCCCCATAAATAAGTTCAATATACTAGGCACCGCCGTGTGCATTCTCAATCTACATGATTGTACATTATTTGTTCACTTGGTGTACTTTGTTGCACTTTTGATTTAGTGTTACTATATATGGCAAGAGATTTTTATACAATATACATTATTATCAGAGGATATTTTAGCATGGAAAGAGATGCATTGCTGATACATGTATTAGTATTACTGCATCACCCTTTGCATATTAGTTGGTCTCAGCATCATTGCGGGCTATACTTTTCCTTGGTTACACTGATATCAATCAGTGACTCTTTGATTGTATATACCAACATTTACACAGTGGATTGTTAATCTCAGACAATTGTATCTACAGCAACAGTCTCTCTCCAGCACACAGAGTATTTTGCTTGTTATGTTGCATGTTAACACTCAAACAATTTTGTAGTAATTTATTTTTTCACTTCAATTTACTGTGCATAGTTGCTGTCCTACACAGGCTTAATCCACATACCACCAACCTATGATTGTGTTGAGTCTTCCACACTAATTATAGTGAGTGAGTCCCCACCTTATATTGATTGATGTTGCATGATATATACCATCTAATTGTCATTCCATCAGGGTTTGCCTATATTTCCATCTGCATCTAATAGTATAAGTTATTTAGGTTGACTCTACTCTATAGCGATCACAGGTTGGTTTGATCGGTATGCTGTGTTAGTGACTGCACCTTATTACATTGGACATTTCAGCAACATACTCAGAGGCAACACAGAGATACTATTATCATATTTAGGTCAAGGATTATGGGGTGCTAATAACGAATATCCATTCACATATTCAAGGATTATATGTACGGGGCTATACACCCCACCCCCACCCTTTCACTCCCACCACCCTCCATTTTAATTAAATATTGTATTCCCTATTTTTCATGTATGTAGACTTTATTTTATTTGATACTTAATAAAAGTTATGTTTTAATAGTCCCAGGAGTGCTTCAACAAATGAGCTTCTAGCTAGAAGGTACAGGTGACAAACACACCTTTCCTTCTAATTTTTGATAAATTTGTCATATCTAGCTCATCTGATGCACCCATTGCCACTCTAGGCATTTGCGGACACACTCATATTACATTCCTTTTCATATTATTAGTGAGCAGTATATCTTGTTTGACCTTTTTATTTGGTGTCAAGTACATTTCCCTGTCTCTTTTCCTTTTAGTGATTGTGTATGCCATGATTTTCTCTCTTAGGACTGAATTGGCTGCATCCCAAAAATGTTTGGGGTCTTGATTCTCTATTGTTTTCTTCTTTATATTCCAGCCACAGTTTTGTACAAAGACTCCAAAGTCAGGGCTATTGAGCAGTCTGGATGGGAAGGACCAATTTTGGTTAATTTTTTTTTTCAGAAGGGCCTAGGGTAAACCAAGTGGCGTGTAAACAGATAATCACCCAGCGCTTTTAATGTAAATATATACAAAGATTTACTATAGTGAAAAAAAAAACAAAAGTGAAAACGTAAACTGTGATTCAAACCGTGATAAATTATGACGTGTGGCTATAATGGTGGATAAGGTGAATCAAGTAACAAATCAGTAAAAAAAAACAGCTTGCTGCTCTGTAGTTCTTAAACACACAGATACCCAACAAGCTCTGAGAAACTCCAAACATTACCACATTATATATATATATATATATATATATATATATATATATATATATATATATATATATATATATATATATATAGTGTCAAATGGAGTGCTAGTGGGCGTGGCTAAATGTATACAACAAAAAACAAACAAAGATGCCCAAAGCTACTTCCAATGTGACAAAAATACACAGTGCAATACCTATATATTCTCTTGAAAATGGTCATTTACTTTAACCCTTTGGCCAAAGCGTCTTAAGCCTGCTGCCACTTCAAGGCAAGACGTTAGCAGGTCCTAACACTACCTGAGATAAAATTCTTATTTACCTGTATAATTACAGGAAGAAAGATCATTCTTACCTGCAGGAGGTTGCAATAATTGAGACGGGAAAGAATGAGGGCCTGAGTCAGAGTTTTAGCAGTCGAGCAACAGAGGAAAGGGCGTATCTTTCAAATATTGCGGAGGAAAAAGAGACAAGTTTTAGATACGTTTTGAATGTTAGGAGAATGTGAGAGAGGAGTCGAGTGTGACCCCTAAGCAGCATGCTTGGGCTACTGGGTGAATGATAATACGTCCCAGTAATGTGTAAGGAAGTAGTAGGGCCAGGTTTGGGAGGAAGTATGAGGAGCTCTGTTTTTGCCATGTTAAGTTATGTCGGCAGAGGGCCAGTCAGGATGATATTGCAGAGAGACATTCAGAAACTTTGGTCTGTACAGTAGGTGGAAGGTCAGGGGTTGAAAAGTTAATTTGTGTGTCGTCAGCATAGAGGTGATTTTTAAGCCTAAGAGATGTGATTACTGTAGGTCACCTAGGGAAAGTGTATACAGAGAAAACAGTTCCCAGGACAGAGCCCTGAGGTACCCCACAGAGAGATCGATAGAGGAGGAGGAGGTGTTAGCAGAAGAGACACTGAATGTACGATGGGAGAGGTAAGAGGAGATCCAGTATAGAGTTTTGTTACAAATAACAAGAGTATGGAGAATGTGAAGGAGAAGAGGGTGTTCCACGGTGTCAAATGCTGCAGAGAGGTCAAGTAATATGAGCAGAGTGTAATGACCTCTGTCTTTGGCAGTATGGAGGTCATTGGTTATTTTAGTGAGGGCTGTTTCCGTGGAGTGAGCAGTGCGGGTCGATAGTTAGAAAGACAGGTGGGGTCAAGCTTGCTGTTTTTGAGTAATGGTATAACTGTTGCATGTTTGAAGGAGGATGGAATGGTACCAGAGTAGAGGGAGGAGTTTGTCATGATAGACCAGGTCTTTTACACCATTTATATTTTAAGGGATCAATCACAGGGCAAAACAAGGTAGTGAAATAAAATTAGGTTTATTTCCCCCTCATACAGAGGTTGTCACAACCTGGGAGTCACGCCGCCCTCGGCATGCTCCTCGCTTACCCACGGCTCCACCGGACTCTCCCGCGCCTCGCAGCGATCCTTCCTCCAGGACGCCAGTCGCCATCTTGCCTAGAAGCGCGTGCGCACCCCAGCACTTCGCTTCTACTGTCGGGTCTGGGCGTGTGTCCGGTCACGCGCTCGCAGGAACGGCCACACGGGGGCGCGCCCACATAGAGGAGCGTCAGCCTCTTAAAGGCATATCGCCCATTTGTAATGCTGCAATCAAATACATCCGTTCGCCTACTCCCTCCCCCAGGAGTTCCTCTGGACCTATCCCTGACTCAGTCTGGCCCATTCACACACCTCCACCTTGCTACTCGGCCATTGGACACTCTTGCCTATATATACCATGCAGCTTCATTAACTCATCGGCTGAGCAAAGAACCAGTGGTTCTCATCACTCTCTGCCTCCCTAGTCCTGTCTTGTCCTGTCTTGTTTTGCAGTCTTCCTCGTGTACCGAACCGGCTTCCGCTACGTCTACCCGCACCTCTGGCATCCCGAACTTGGCATATGGCAACACGACTCTCCGCACCTCTGGCATCCCGATCTCGGCAAACGGTAAATGATTACGTCCCTCTCTCTAACCCCGGATTTAGCAAACAGCACCCTCTACCATCCGTACCTCTCCTGCCCTGATCCGGACTCCCAGACCACACTACTCTCAAGACATGCCCTCGTGGCTGTGGGTGGCGTTATATCCTATCCCACCTCAGCACCGCGGTCCCATCTCGTTTGTGGTGAGCACGTCCTGACAGAGGTATAGGGAACAAATGCAGTGTAGTGTAGGACTTGCACTTATTATGGTTTACCTTGACGATTTGGTGTGCAAGCTTATGATGTTTTGGCCAAAATTTCTAACTAAAAAAACATATTTTATTATTATTAGCATTAGCATTATTATTAGTACTGAAGCATCATTTCTTGTAATTATTACCATGTATGTTTTGTCATTTGGACGTAGCACTGGGCACCCCCTGTCGTTTGCTATATTCATGTGCCAAAGCCCAGTGGCACTCTATGTGGCATTACATATAGTCAAGATTAGGTGGGTGTGGGCGTTTGAGCTTGAGCTTGCTGGGTTTGTGTGTTAATTAATTTCTGACTGGAATCTGTTGTATGGAGGTTGTGGCACCTCCCCCAGAGCTCACGTCACCTCCCCCTTTTTAATGGTGGATCTTCTCATCTTGCTGCAGGTAATGAATCTATTATGGTTCTTCCCCCTCATACAGAGGTATAGGGAACAAATGCAGTGTAGTGTAGGACTTGCACTTATTATGGTTTACCTTGATGATTTGGTGTGCAAGCTAATGATGTTTTGGCCAAAATTTCTAACTAAAAAAACATATTTTATTATTATTAGCATTAGCATTATTATTAGTACTGAAGCATCATTTCTTGTAATTATTACCATGTATGTTTTGTCATTTGGACGTAGCACTGGGCACCCCCTGTCGTTATTTTGGATAAGACCTCGGAAACACACAAGAATACAAAATACAAAAATATACACACGTACGGGGGTCTGGGGAATGAGATCTACCTTTCCTAGGTGCAGGGACCCACTTCAAATGGGTTTACCCTGACTGCTTCTCTGCTTCAGGAAACCAGAGTGCTGCACACAGCAGCCACTCTGACATGTACCTCCAGCTGGTCACAGTCCAATTCCACACTCCTTCCTAGAGTGTCTCTCAGATAGTCTCCACACTCCTTCCCAGAGATGGACTTCAGATGGACTGATCAGCAGTGTTCCATCTGTACCCCTTGGTAGCTATCCTTTAACATTGAGCAAGGGTAACCAGCCAAGAGAAAAAGTGCCTGGGGCTCAGACCTGGTAACTGATTCTATTAACTAGTGCCCTTTCTTTGTTCTGATCATATCTTTTCTATAGAACAGTTCAGCTAAAAGGATTTACAGAAACTCCTTCCATAGAAATGACAGACACATAACTTAATTTAAATTTGCAGGGTTATATGTTAATTTCATCACCAAGTATCTAAACTGGGGGGAATGGCTAACACAGGAATAAATAGAGACATAAGGTAATTCTGTAAAAGACAGGACTTAGAATTACAGCTAGCCCAAATCACATCACAGAACAATGTTGATTCCCTGGGGGATTGCATTTTCAGGGAATAAAGAATACAGGCTTTGAAATACATCCCCTGTTCTCCCCCAGATATTAAATTACATTTGGCTGAAATAAGCCATACATAGCTGGCCAAGTTAGATGGATTTAGGGGTAAAAAGCTGGGATTTCTCTTTATTAGGTCCGCCAGCTACCCCTACCATCACAGATTTAAAAATGTGTGTGAGCGTAGGGATTATAGTAGGAGCAAGAGGTTTCAGGAATGGGAGGGAATGGGGTCAAGACGGCAAGTGGTAGAGAAATAAGAGCAGATCAGCAGTGACACCAAGAATATCCAATAGCTTAAATGGTATGCATAAATGTGCACATGCCTAAAAATTTGTATATTGCAGATTTACTGTAGCAATCTTTAAGAGTTCAACAAGCTGAAAAACATAAAATTAAGTAATAAATTAACCTGCGATACAGTCCATGTTTACTTATGTGTGTGAATGTATCAGACTAATTTTATTGCTTATAATTAAAATATCAATCAAGCAATCACCCCATCTATCCCTACCTGCAAACGCTTTAACACTAAATGACCAAAGCATGCAGGAAATAGCCTTCAACATAGTCCTCCTTTTCACTTCTGTCTTTCGTATTTCTCATAATTTTTTTATATAAAAAACAATATAACAACAAACACCACTGCATGAAAAAATAATACAATTAGTTCTCGAAGAAAATGCCAAGGTTATTATCATTTAATTCTTAAGGTCTGAAAGTATCCAGTTTGGGCATTTTGTAATAGATTGGATCCCCTATTTACTAAGCAAAGCTATTCCATTAAACACCTTCCAGTTCCAGAAGGGGTCATATGGAATAACATCACTTCTTCAATATGGTCCTGAGTCTATGGCACTTATTCAATATGCTGTGAAACGGCATCATCATGTCAGATAACATTTTAGCCCTATTCATTTGAATAAATCTGATCACTTCTCTACCATGGGTATGTGGCTACACAGCATATCGTAAAAGGGCTCATCTCCACCTCTCTTAACAAATAATTACTTAAGAAATGGAAAAAGAGAAAATTTGCGCCAAGAAAAGTTTTTTGCCTACTATTCAAGGTGTGGCTTCAGTCCTTTCCACAGAATGATTCCGCTGCCTGAGTCTTTCAGAGGTTATTCACCAACCTCTGTATATGTATGAGTAGAAAAAGGGGGGGAAAAGTCCTCGGGCGCGTCACTCTGCTCCCAGCTCCACGACGTATGTTACGTGTAAAATAGAAGAGAGAGGGGAGGGCCACAATAAAAAACAACTCAAAGTTATACACACTTCTTTCTTTAGAGTGGGAAGGGAGGGGTGGGAGGGGAAAAAAAACAGGGGAAGAATGATATTACAACACACTGTTTGGGTACAGACACACTCACATGGAATTTCTAATATCATGAGCTGGTGTTCTCTCCTCAACACGTGATGACACAGTTTGTAGGTGAGGAAGTGCCCTCTGGTATCTTCCTTGACAAAAATAAAAGGGAAAACAAAATAGTGCGATACAATTTAATTAGACAGTGGGTGAATGAGATTTAAAACTTACAAGCGACCGATATTTTCAGGCATAGAAAGGAGATGCCTGAAAATATCGGTCGCTTGTAAGTTTTAAATCTCATTCACCCACTGTCTAATTAAATTGTATTGCACTATTTTGTTTTCCCTTTTATTTTTGTCAAGGAAGATACCAGAGGGCACTTCCTCACCTACAACCTGTGTCATCACGTGTTGAGGAGAGAACACCAGCTCATGATATTAGAAATTCCATGTGAGTGTGTCTCTACCCAAACAGTGTGTTGTAATATCATTCTTCCCCTGTTTTTTTCCCCTCCCACCCCTCCCTTCCCACTCTAAAGAAAGAAGTGTGTATAACTTTGAGTTGTTTTTTATTGTGGCCCTCCCCTCTCTCTTCTATTTTACACGTAACATACGTCGTGGAGCTGGGAGCAGAGTGACGCGCCCGAGGACTTTTCCCCCCCTTTTTCTACAATTACTTAAGTAATGCCTGTTCTGAGGGGATTGTTAATATTATAGGCTAAAAGGTAGGCTCTTTTTTATTTATTTTTAAATGTTCATAAAAAAGATAGACACTTTTGTAGTCATTAATTTTTATCAGCATGATCGTCTACATTCTTTTGCTTTTACTGCGTGTATTTATTAAAATGAAATTGTACATACACACAGCCCCCCTCTATACACACACACTCTGCAGACCCCCTATGTACGCACAAACACACACACTCTGCAAACCCCTTCTATATACACAAACACTCTGCAGCCCGCCACCTCCCCTACACACACTAAACACACTCTGCAGCCCTCCTCCACACTCTACACTCAGAAAACACACACATACGCAGCAGCCCCCCACAACCCTCAGAAACACACACTGCAGCCCCCTGTAAACCCACAAAACTAAACACATATGCACACCAACAAAAAACACTCTGAAGACACACACAAACACTCACTGCAGCCCCCACGTCTACACCCACAAAACACACACTACAGACACACACTGCAGACACACACACACAAACAAAACAGACTCTGCTGCTCCCTCTACACTCACAAAGCACACACCAACAGAACACACTCTGCAGACAGACAGACAGACACACACACACTAACACTAACAAAACACTCTGCTGCCACCCTCTAGATCAGTGTTTCCTATCTCCAGTCCTCAGGGAACCCCAACAGGTCAGGTCTTAAGATATCCCTACTCCAGAACAGGTGGGTCAGTCAAAATAACTGTGCCGCTGATTGACCCACCTGTGCTGGAGCAGGGATATCCTTAAGACTTGACATGTTGGGGTTCCTTGAGAACTGGAGTTGGGAAACACTGCTCTAGATCCATAAAACACACAGCTGAAAGACATATACCTTTTTCCTCCCTCTCCTGTGCGGAGCTCTCTGCAGGCAGTGAGGTGAAGGAGTCAGTGCCTTGCTACTGCCTCCTGGCAAATCACCTCCCCTGTCTGAGGCCTTGCCCCCGCTGCCTGCTACAGCGTCCGCTGTGGTGGACGCTGCGCTCACGAGAGCCCTCCCCGCAATGGCGCCGGTCCCACTGCGAGGGGGGGCCGCAGCGCTCGCGCGAGAGCTACTCCTGCTCTCAATAGAATTGAGAGCAGGAACTCGCGTCGAGCGGCTAGGCACGCCCCCCGGCGGTTCAGCCAATGAGGGCGAACCTGCCGGGTGACGTCATGGCCGCGCCCCCGTCACTCCTCCGCCACGCCCCCCCCAGTCTCTGCTCCTGCAGTGAGCTGCAGACCGGGGAATCGCCGGAACGCGCAGCCAAAAGCGCGGGCGCGCATTAGAGCGCCGTGACCGGGGCCTTAGCCTAAGAGCGGCTCTCACACTGTGTGTGTGTGAGAAATCCAAGCTGATTGGCTGAAAAACTTGGCAGGGTGTAAAAAAATTCCGAGCCATTACTGAATGGAAAATGCCCTGAATTTTGACCAATCAGAGTGCAGGGATTTCAATAATGCCAGGAATGTAAAAGCTTTTGCCTATAATGTTAAATATGTTATAGTGGTTATTTTGGATTTTGGAATTCTGTACAATGACCTGATTGTATTTAATCATGAAAAGGGGCACACTGTTCATTACCCCATCTCATACTTAGAAATATTGTTTGAGAGGTTAAGAATGAGCAGTGAATCCCAATTGAAACATGTGGTTCTATTGTAAGCTTTCTCATTTACATCTGAACATTTCTCTTCAAGCTCAAAAACATGTTCACAGAAATCCAATACTGCATCTCCAATAAAATTCCTCTTGAATGTTTGAAACTGACCGTTTGGGTCTATTATTATCTACCTTGAATGATGGTTTGATCAATGCTTTTAAGTAGCCCATGCCATCTTCCTGTTTATAAAATATTTTATTCTGAACTCTGGAAACTGCAGAAAAAAATAAAATCAGGTCTAAAAAAAATCTATAATGTAGATGCAGTATCAAATGTATAAGTAAAAATCAGATTTTATCATTAACATTCAGATACTGTTGAAACAGTTGTACATTGACCTTCCAGACTATGTTAACGTAATCAATAAAAGGTACATAACTAACATTACTTTATTATTAATCCAAATATACAGTACATGTATTTCCTAAAACAAATAAATATAGAGTAGGTTTACATTGTGTCTATTTCTATGTAAAATATCTGCAGGTAAAAGTTATCCTCAAATTAAAAGTAATCATAATAAAACATGAATTATTTTTAACCAAGGCAAGAAAGATTACTTTTAGCAAAAACGTATTTTACTCAATACAACTAGAATGTTTATACTAGAACTTTACATCATACAGTATATATCACACACCTATTCTGAACTCCATTTCAATTTTTATATATTAATCAGATTTAAATAAATTAGAGGTTAATTATTTAATCCCTCTAATGATGTAATTATATTTGAGTAAAAAAGATTAAGTAAAGAAAAATATTCCATTCATTGTAATGTTTTTCTTCAATACATGCATGGGGTTTAGTTTTTTGCATACATTTTGCAGCCCAAAATACTGTAAATAAGCTCACTTTGTTCTATAGAGGAAAAGGATTTAGGTGCATATTTACAGTGTGTTGCTGCACCACAAGACATACAGTTAGGTGGTAAAAATTACAGACTGCTTAACTGGGGGGCGGCGAGAAAATCAAAAGGATAAACATTCCCATAGAAACCAATGTTTAAAAAAAAATGTTTAATAATTATGTTATACAACACAGAAAGGTAGCGCTCAAGAAAAATGCATAAATGTAAATATGTACTGTACAGTATGTCTAAACTGACTAATTATGTGATTAGTTGGTGCTGCTTGTAGAAAAGAACTGTCCCCAGTTCTTGTTGAAATGAAGTCCAGAATGATTCAGCGCACCTACAAAAAATGGAAAAAGAAAAGAAAAATATATAGTGAAGTGAGTTCATACAATGTAGAAAGATTATGGTGGTGAGGTATGCAATTACGTGTAAGTGCCTGAACCCAGGCACGTAAAGGTATCTTTTTTTCTCCTCTGCTTCCACACAGATACAGATGAGATCTCTGCCTGAGAAACTGGCCACGCAGTGCGGCGGCCACCACTTGCAGCACCCCCGGCCCCATTGAGGGACGGCTCTTGCCCATTGTCCCCGCAGCACCCACCTTAGCCAGCAGCCAGTGGGGACCAAGCCTAATGCTGACTGAAGTACTTTCAGAGGAGTATGCAGCTCCTGCTCCAGTTCCATCTCCTGATACAGTACCAGCTGTGCCTCCGGCAGGAAAACATTTGAGATAGGAATAGAATGAGGATACTCTGTGTTATCAGCACCAGCATCAGCAATGGCTCATTGGGCCATTAATAATAATTTAAGCCATCTAATAACTCAGAATATCCGCCATCATAGAGTTATGACATAGATATTGCATTAAAACAACAGTAATATATGAAATAGTCTGTCCCTACTGATCGATGTAGTTAATGGATTAACATGGGCTGTGCAGAAAGTCAGAGGGCATGCATAGGTTTTCATAATATCCACAACAGCATCCTCCACCAAATCTTTAAGTACATCTGGTGTTTCTGTTCTCACATCCACTCCTCCTCCTACTGCATAAGTAGCACTACCGTCACTAAGTTGGATTCCATGTCAAAAAGGCCTAGTCAGTCTTACTCTTCCTCTTCCAAAAAGAGGAAAAGACAAGTTTATTATAATAAGTTCTTTTTTTACAATGAAAATGTCAATTTGACATGTTATAGTGTTTAAACATATGTGAAGTTATTTTTCCCACAGTGCTTGCTCTGTATAAGTGATTACATGTTTAAATCATAATTACTGTTTCTTTGTATTTAAAAATTCTTTGTTATTAAAAATGCTTGATATGTTATTGTACACACTGTGGTTCCATGTAAATATGTTACCTATCATGCCGACTGCAGTAGAACAATACAGTACTTCTGATGACCTGTAGATCGTTTCTGTATATTGCTTTAGTTAAAGTGTATGTTTTCAAATTATATCTTTGTAACATACGTGGTTCAATTCTTTAATCAATGTCATGTTTCAAAAATTCACATGTAACCTTTTAAATAATGAAAACATAATAAATAGGGACCTCATTTTGTTTTTATAGGATATAGATTTTTTTATAGGATATACTGTATATTTTTTCGTTTCATATTTTTTATGTTTACAGTATGTTTTCTTTCGTTTTATAGTACCGCAGTTGACAATTTGATTTGTAGACACTAGCTAATGTTTTATATATAGCGTCCTTTTGTCATGATCTGTTGGACACAAGATAATTATTCTTTATGTTTCTTTATAATTAATATTATTTTTTCTTTTGTTTTTTTTCTTTAAATTGATTGTATATTGTCTGTCCGGCATTTGTTGTTCGTTGCTGGGGCCAACCACCATGGATGCGTCATCATGCACCATCCGTGGAGGTTTTTTCACCATGGGTGATGCTATTTGTTGATGAGCAGGGGCGGAGCTTCCATCTTGGAACTGCTACAAGTGCCAGCACTCTGGAGAAGAACTCTACTCTTTGACAAAGTGCACGGATGCACGAAACGTGTCAGAGGTTCTTCTCGAGGTACCCGTTTTGTTTGTATGCTGCAGTCTTAGAATAAAGTACCATTTTAGTGACCCGGCAGTTGTGAGCTATTTTTTTTTTCTTTGGCACACATCGACTTCCCTTGTTTGGCACGCAGTGCACAGTTGGCTTATCCCGTCTGGGAGAATTCCTTCCTGTTTCTACTACCGGACTGTTTGCATGCCTATCCAGCAACCTGTTCATACAAAGAAGCAGTGAGTACACTCCGTTTTACAATTTATTAATTCATGTTATTGGTCTAGCACCAGGGACTTATTTACTAGCTATTTTGGGGGCCTGGATTTCCACTTATGTGATTCTCTTAGATATCCCCAAGGTGCTTATTTTATGTCATAACCTCACATGGGAGCATAATTTGACCTGTTACTATATTGGAGATATAATTATTTTTCTGGATGACAAACACCGGTAAATTGGAGACATTGATACATTATGTAATATACAATGAATATATTTTTTGCACGCTCTGGATCCCTGATTTACGGGTCATTCCTCCAGTCTCTTCTCACAGTACAGATGTAGCAAGACTATTCCAAGTTGGGATTCCCTTGCAACTCCCTTGCGGCTCCGAGTAGCAAAAGAGAAGATATTGATTGCGTCACACACACCACATGTACAGAACTGCACTAACATAAATAACCACAGAAATAATTATTCAGGCTGACAATAGCCGAGCCACAGACGAGCCTCAGCTAAGTCACGGACGAGGCTCAGACAGCAAAGTAAAGGAGAAAAGTGATTGGTATTAAACTGCAGCGTCCAGGAATAAAGCACCCTCAGCTCACCAGGTGTGGAACAAATAAAAACGTTTATTTAACTACATAAAAATGAAAAAAAGACAAACAAGATAAAAAAAAACAACCTCCTACGCGTTTCAGGCTTTAAAAGCCCTTTCTCAAGGAGTATGGTTGGGACTGTGATTTAAGCTTCTTAATATAGCCCCTCCTGTGTACTATATGGGATTCTTTGCTACACTAACACTACTCGCGGAACTTGCAGAGTGAGGGGAGCGTTCCTGGACGGACCGGAAGTGGATGCACACACCACCGGCACTCGGGAGCTCCACAGAGTTTGAGAGAAGGAAACAGCAGCAGATTTGGAGTCTACGACGCCTATGCCCAAGACCGGACAGATATGCAGTGCTAGCGGAGTGCTACACTACGGGATCAACAGAGGTAATATATTTTTCCTCTGTTTGATGCCTGTCCCAGGTAGCGTTGTCCATTGGAACTCCCACACTGCACATTTCTGTCTTCGGTCACTTCTCCAAGCAACACATGCTGAATCCCACGTTTGTATTCTCCCTCATGTGGAACCACAGTTGTCCAATACATCATTGACTTTATTATATATATTCTGTTGCTCTCCGTTTTGAGCTTTGAGCAGCCTTCTCCTTGATCAGACAACAAAGTGTTCACGCAGATGTCTTCTTGTACCTTCTCATGGTCGTTGTGGCAGTAATCTGTGGCCATACTCTTCATCAGTGATGTTTGTGAAGCGAAATGCTAAGAGGTAGTATAGTCACCACATTGTAAATGTCAAACTCTGTTATGAAAGACGTCAGATGTTACCCCGCTCCCACGAGGATGCTGCATGTAGCCTCACAGCATTAGCCAGGACATCTTCTGCTCCATTGTTTGTGACTATAATCCCATTATATTTCCAACTATTGTTTGGAAATGTACATGTTTAACTTATTTATTGCACAGATAAAGTAATTTATACTTTTTATTGATTCCATCTTTCTATGCGCTCCTTTTTTTTGTATGTCTGTTGTTCTCAATTTATTCCATTGATTGCAGAAGAATTTCAAGCCATAAGATAAACTGTATTGTGGATATTATAAGGATATAATCAGAAGATTCTGTGACAAGCGCATGCAAATCTCTTTGTTATACAGAACTCACAGGCGAGCACCCTCTCTCAAAATCTACCACTTTTGGTTATACACAAAATGTTGTATGTAACCAGTAGATCCGTTCAGGGAAATATTTAGTGGAGATTTAGCACAGACAAAAGAGAAAACCAACAAACAATTACTTTTATCATTCTTGCACTCTTTAAATATTAAGTATCTTTGTTCCCTTGTGTCCTTTTTTATTTATGTAACCAGATGGAAAAAAGTTTGAACTATTATCAAAGATACCAAGAAGTTATATCTTAAGAGTGCGCCTTTTAAAGAATTCCTTTTTTTCTCTTTTGATGTGTTTTTTTCTCAAAATCCTAAGGTAGCACTACCTCATTGTCTAACATAAGCACAATATAAACCTACTGTTAGAGCAACGTTTTTATTTTATGTAACTGAATTTTCATTTTCTACAGCCATATAGAGCAAATAATATTACAGTGTACCTTATGATGCTGTATAAAAAGATATTTTCCTCCACAATGTGTGTTTTTACTTTTCTTTCAGTCCAGCACTCAAACTAGGATAAGGAACTCTTGAGTTCTGTTATCTGTCTGTTCTAATGAGTCTGTTCTAATGCTGCATAAAGTACATCATGCTGATTTCCCCGAAAGCTCTTCAGATCTCTGCACAAGTACAGGTGCAAATGGTTTCATGTTGCATATCCTTTTCCTTTCTGTACTATATGAGAGAGACTTTTAAATTAAATAAATGTCTCAGTTGTATTTATATCACCATACCAACTACAGTATATAGAGTTGATAACTCGAAGGCACCAACCAAATGACTGGAATGTTGTATGACCCAACACAGCTCTCTCACTCCCCCGCTCCGCTCTCCCCCCCTTCATCTGTCTCTCCCCACCTCAGCTCTCTTCCCCCTCTGCTCTCCCTCTGCTGTCTCCCTCTCTGCTCTCTCCCCCAGCTCTCTCTCTCTCTCTCTCTCTCTCTCTCTCTCTCTCTCTCTCTCTCTCTCTCTCTCTCTCTCTCTCCCCCAGCTCTCTCTCTCTCCCTCTCTACACATACATACATACATGTTTATATATGTATAATCAGGCAACTGAAAAATCCGTCCGGATCCAAGCTCCCTGTCATAAATTGTACGAATTTTACAGGTCTTAATAAAATAGACCCTGGGGGGTTAATAAGTAATAGCAAAATATCCCATCCCTTCAGGTATCAAAAATAAAGGTAAGAGTGAGATAAAGACATCTATGGGTATATTTTCGTCTCTCCTTAGGACCTATTTTAGGAGAAAATGTGCAGTACAGTTAAAGGCACTTACTGTTAATGCTGCATAAAATCTCTAGATACAATTTGCATGTCTTTCATCAAGGTACTCTATGCTAAGTACAGTACTATTGAGAAAGCTTATCTTTTCTCCACAGGAAATTCTGCAGTCAAATTCCTGAGTATAGTAAGTGCTCTCTCTTCACTGCTTAGACTTTTCTGCCCTTGTTTACTATTTTATATTTCGGTCTTCAAGTTGCATAAACATTTATGCTAAATTCAATGAGTCAAGGCATCACACATTATCTGTGTAATGACCTTGAATTTTTAATGAATAGTGTTCATGAATCTTCATTTTCAGATTCTCATTGCTAACACTTGATTTCTGTTCTTGCTCTCTGTACAGTGAGAACATATATGTATGCGAATGCAAGAAGTCTGACAGATAATATGGGGGATCTTGAATTAATAGCTGCAAGGGAGCAGTAGGATATCATAGGCATTACTGAAACATGGTGGGATGAAATTCATGACTGGACAGTTAATTTAGAGGGTTATTCCCTTTTTCGGAAGGATCAAAAAAATAGAATGGGAGGTGGAGTATGTTTATATGTTAAACCGGATCTAAAACCTATTATAAGGGATGATGTCTATGAAGGGAATGATGAAAATGTAGAGACTTTGTGGATAGAAATTAGCAGTGGAGGTAAAAGTATAAAGAAAATGTTTGTGGGAATATGATATAAACCACCAAATATCTGTGAGATTGAGGAAGCTAAAATACTTTTGCAAATGGAGAAGGCATCAAAACTGGGTGATGTTTGCATAATGGGGGATTTTAATTATCCAGACATAGACTGGGACAATGAGATTAGCATTACAACAAAAGGAAACAGGTTTTTGGGGGTGCTTAAAGACAATTATATGACCCAAATAATTGAGGAACCAACTAGGAGAGGGGCAGTTCTGGATTTGGTCATATCAAACAATGTAGAAGTAATAACAAATATTCAAGTCCTGGAACATTTGGGTAACAGTGATTATAACATGGTCACATTTGAAATAAATTATCAAAAAACAGATTACTTGGGTTCAACAAAGACCTTAAACTTTAGAAATGCAGATTTTAATAAACTGAGGTCTAATCTACATGTAATACACTGGGATGATGTTTTTGCAGGGACAAATGTAGAAGATAAATGGGCAGTCTTTAAAACATTGTTAGAAAAAGGACACTTATCAATGTATACCCTTGGGTAATAAGTATAAAAGAAATAAGTCAAAACCAATGTGGCTAAATAAACAGGTAGGGGAGGAAATGGACAAGAAGAGGAAGGCGTTTAGATTCTTTAAGTCAGAAGGGACGGAGACATCGTATCAGAATTAAAAGGAATGTAACAAAAATTGCAAAAGGGCAATCAAATGAGCAAAAATGGATAATGAAAAAAGAATTGCAATAGAAAGTAAGGTCAACCCTAAAAAGTTCTTTAAGTATTTTAATAACAAAAAAATGAGAAAAAAATATATAGGACCCTTTCAGTGTGAGATGGTTAGGCAGATTATTGGAGATAAGGAAAAAGCAGAGGTATTAAACAAATTCTTTGTCTCTGTGTTTACCAGGGAAGAATCAATTTCAATAGTAGTGCCGCAGGAGGAAGCCACAACCTCCATATTAATGAACAATTGGTTAACTGAGGAAGAAGTTCATAAGCAACTTGAAAAAATTAAAGTAAATAAGGCACCTGGCCCCGATGGCATACATCCAAGAGTTCTCAATGAGTTAAGCTCAGTAATAGCCAAACCATTATATTTAATATTCAAGGACTCCATTTCCACAGGCTCAGTACCACAAGATTGGCGTAAAGCAGATGTGGTGCCTATATTTAAAAATGGAGCTAGATAACACCCGGGAAATTACAGACCTGTAAGCCTGACTTCAAAAGTGGGGAAACTACTTGAAGGTTTAATACGGGATAATATTCAGGAATACCTAATGGAAAACAAAATTATTAGTAATAGTCAGCATGGATTTATGAAGGATAGATCATGCCAAACTAACCTTATTTGTTTCTTTGAGTAGGTAAGTAGGAGTTTAAACCTGGGTAATGCAGTTAATTTGGTCTACTTAGATTTTGCCAAGGCTTTTGATACGGTTTCACACAAGAGGTTGGTGTACAAAATAAAGAAAATTGGACTCAGTAATATATGCACCTGGATTGAAAACTGGCTAAAGGACAGACAACAGAGGGTTGTCATAAATGAAACCCTTTCAGGTTGGGCTAAAGTCATGAGTGGAGTACCTCAGGGATCGGTACTGGGACCCCTGCTTTTTAACTTGTTTATTAATGACCTTGAGGTTGGGATCGAGAGCAAAGTCTCCATCTTTGCTGATGATACTAAATTGTGTAAGGTAATAGAATCAGAGCAGGATGTAATTTCTCTTCAGAAGGACTTGGAGAGACTGGAAACGTGGGCAGGTAAATGGCAGATGAGGTTTAATACAGATAAATGTAAGGTTATGCATTTGGGATGCAAGAATAAAAAGGTGACTTACAAATTTAATGGAGATATATTGGGGGAATCCTTGATGGAGAAGGATTTAGGAGTGCTTGTAGACAGCAGGCTTAGCAATAGTGCCCAAAGTCATGCAGTAGCTGCAAAGGCAAACAAGATCTTATCTTGCATCAAACGGGCAATGGATGGAAAGGAAGTAAACATAATTATGCCCTTTACAAAGCATTAGTAAGACCACAGCTTGAATATGGAGTACAATTTTGGGCACCAATCTTAAGAAAAGACATTATGGAACTAGAGAGAGTGCAGAGAAGAGCCACCAAATTAATAAAGGGGATGGACAATTTATCTTATGAGGAGAGGCTAGCTAAATTAGATTTATTTACTTTAGAAAAGAGGCGTCTAATAGGGGATATGATAACTATATACAAATATATTCGAAATACAAGGAGCTTTCAAGAGAACTATTCATCCCACGGGCAGTACAAAGGACTCAGGCCATCCCTTAAGGTTGGAGGAAAGGAGATTTCACCAGCAACAAAGGAAAGTTTTCTTTACAGTAAGGGCAGTTAAAATGTGAAATTCATTACCCATGGAGACTGTGATGGCAGATACAATAGATTTGTTCAAAAAAAGGTTGGACATCTTTTTAGATGGGAAAGGTATACAGGGATATACCAAATAATTATACATGGGAAGGATGTTGATCCAGGGATTAATCCGATTGACAATTCTTGGAGTCGGGAAGGAATTTATTTTTCCCCTTATGAGATGTCATTGGATGATATGACACTGGGAGTTTTTTGTTTGCCTTCCTCTGGATCAATAAGTAAGTATAGATATAGGTTAAAGTATCTGTTGTCTAAATTTAGCATAGGTTGAACTTGATGGACATATGTCTTTTTTCAACCTCATCTATTATGTAACTATGTAACTATGTAACTAAGTACGACAAGTTCGTAGTGTTTCTCAGTGGAGACAAACCCTATATGTTTGCACAGAATAGACACGCAAACTGTGCAGACTACTTTGGGAAACTAGTTATTCCTGCACAGAAATATCTACTGTATTACAGTGCAAAAAAGAACCAACTAAACTATTATGTGCTGTATATGGATATTCAGAGCTTGTTCTAGCATTTTTAAATAAAAAATAAACTAAGAATCTTCAGTCTCTATTTTTGTTCATCCAGTTTATTCTTCTTAGATAGTATTGAGCAAGGCAACCAAATGATTGAACATTTTTAATCATGCTTTTGTTTGAAATTATATTATAATTCTTTTCTTATTTCTTTCAGGATACAGTAGCTTTCAGTTAACTCATCAAAAATGTGGTCATACTTTCTGTCATGTTTTGGCTGTTGATTATACTGTACTTTCTCTGTGTAGCAGCTGCAAATTGAAAAAAATACCATTCATTTATGTAATTACTCTAAGTGCAACTAATGTGAATTTTGTTTAATGGTGTTTCTCCTTTTCAGGTACTGTATTGCTGCCGCCCAATTATTTAAAATGACCTTTGCCTTTGAAATCACTCTTAATTTATCTGCTAGAATAAATCATCACAGAGCAGCCTAAATGTTATTGTTACCTGGAGCGAATTACATTTCCTGACTAATCAGAATGCAGACAAAAATGGACTGCATATAGAAGAAAGATGGTTGACAAAGTTTGATTTTTCTATCACCTACATAGGGGCCTATGCACTAAGCGCCGAAAAGCCACTTATCGAGGCCTTTTCGCCAAAAAGGCCTACTGCTATTAACTAAGTGCCGATAAGTCGCCAATAAAAGCCCTTTTCAGCAACTTTTTCCAGAGAAATTTTTTTTTGCCAAACGAGCGGCGAGAAGCCATTTATCGGCAGGATTTTAAACTCGTGCAATTCTAGTTGCCCTGATTAGCTTATCGAGGCTAATCGCGGCTCTAGAATAGAGATTTCAGGACGGTGGTGAGAAGCTGCTGAGAAGCGGCAAGAGGGGACTGCAGTTTTCCTGCATCGGATTGATGCTGAGAGTCACCGGAGCTGATACACATTAATATCAGCACCGGAGGCCCCCCGGCATGAATCCCATGAAATAAAAATGCATTTAGAGGCAACTTCATTACCTTAGAGACTAACCGCTAAAGCAATGAAGGGGTTAATGAACAACAGCAGCTTTATTAGGGCAGAGTGGGTGAGTGAAGTGGGTACTTGGCCCTTCACTCAACCCCTCTGCCCCAATAAACATTACAATATGTACTAACCACCAATACACAACCCACCCACCCCCTGTGCCCCCACCTAAAAGCATTTTTATATTTTTTTATACACAGGATTGATACCAGATGCCAGCGGGGGTCCCTGGTTGGTCCCCGTGTGTGTCCGTAGGCCTCCAGGTGGTCCCTGCGGGTATCTGGGGGTCCTCAGGTGGTCCCCATATGTGTCCTGGGGTCCTCGGGTTGTCCCTGAGGGTGTCCGGTGGTCCTCGGGTGGTCCCCACGGGTCCCCACTGGCCTTCGGTACCAATCCTGTTGCAAAACAAAATGTGGAATACAAAAATACACCTCACCCCAACCTCCCCTCTCCCCCCAACACATACAGTCCAGTAATGGGCAAAATAACTATTATCCAGATTTGGATATTAACTCATTTGCCCATTATTAAATAAAACATTAGCCAGCATAAATAAAGTAAATAAACCTTTCTACTTACCCCTGCCATCATGAAGGGCGTCCTCGTCAGCATACTGCAAGTCCATGTCCTCCGATGTCGGCAAGAAGACATGAAAAAATACAATCTAATGGCCCCTAGCCCCTTAATCAACTTTGCGGTTAATAACCGCTATAGTAATTAAGGGGTTAACCTACCCTTCCCCACTTCCCACACGGAAGGCCTAACCACCCACCCCAGGACCACTATACCCACCCTGTACCCTTTGATTGTCATAGTGGTATATCATACCCATATAATATGGGCATGGTAAGCCACTATAGAATGCAATGGTCACCCTAATAAAAAAGCATGAAGGCCAAAAATACACACACAAGTTATTACCTTCGTGGTTACTATGGCAAAGGTAATGAAGGGGTTAACCCCATCCGCTACCCAACCAGTATGTCACGCACACACACCACGGGCCAAATACCACATTCACCCACCCCCTCTACCCCCAATATTTCTTAAAACACAATACAAACACCAATACACCCATTGATTGTCAGTGTGTTACCTATGCCCTGAATGGGAGCAAAGACAACAACAATAGCAATGAATGGGCACCCTACTATGCATCCTATCTAGCACCAACCACCAACCCCCATACACATACAGTTCAGTAATGGGCAAATCCCTATTATCCAGATCTCGATAATAGCTCATTTTCTCATTAAAAATCAATCATTATTCCCCAGTTAGATTGGCAAAATTCGCTGCGGGAGCTTCCCCGCTCTGTCCCAGACAGTGCGGGGAACGGGGAGACCTGGTACACATGCTGTGGTCTTGTCCTCGACTCATACCTGTCTGGACACAAATCAGAGATTGGCTACAGAGGATATTTTTGGGCCTCAAAATTCAACTAGACCCATGGGTGTTCCTGTTAGGTAAGCCCACAAATGAGGTCTCTAGATCAGGAACTAAATTAATAGCACATTTTGCTACGGCGATGAGGTGCGAGACCGCAGCACTGTGGAACCAGAATGCAATTCCATTTATAGATAAAATCCGGAACAGAATTTGGTTTGCTTGCCAGATGGAAAAGTTGACAAGTCTGGTCAACGACACTGGCTCAAATTTCCAAAAAGTCTGGTCGCTATGGTTGGCGCAGACAGATATCCCAGGGATGAGCAATGCCTCCGTCTGGCTTTAATAGAAACAGATGGGTTCTCCTTCAAGGACGGACCAAAAACGCGGGAGATATGACACTAAAACTAAGCCTAAGGCAGATCAAGGTTGCCTATGCGTCCCCCCTGACCCCAAGCCAGGCGCAGTACGGTCATAGATAGAACTGAACCCACCGTGGCGGCATAAGACCAGTGAAGAACAAGAACGGAGTTACCTCCTCTACACCACCTTCCCATTCCCCCCCCCCTCCCCCCAGCACCCCCCCCCTCCCCATTACCCCAATTTTCTCTCGTCTACGCCCCCCACGTCTGTCTAGATGTTGTCTGTCCAACAGTCTATTAAATGGTACCAATGTGATACTTGTATGTAATACCCTTGAAAAACCAATAAAAGAAAGTTATATATAAAAAAAAAAAATCAATCATTATTAAGGTAGCATAAAGTAAATTAAAGTTGTACTTACCCCTGTCAGGATTAAGGCCATCCTCGTCCTCATCACCGTCCTCCTCGTCCTCCGTGGGCAGCACCATTAAATTTAAAAAACTAACTACTGGTCACTAACCCCTTAATTACCTTAGTGGTTAGTAATCACTATGGTAATTAAGTGGTTTACCCCCCACCCCTCGATACCCACCAAGGAGACCTAACCACCCTCCCAGGGGAAACAACCCCCAACCCCTCTACCCCCATAACCACACATATGAATGGGCAAAGGCACTAGTAGTCAAAAAAGGCTCATAGCACGTTTGCCCATTTGTTTGTAAAACAATATAAATACACAATAAAATAACGTTGGCATATTAGTACAATACATTACACTTGCCAATAAATCCATTTATTGTAACTGAATATATAAAAACACAAAATGAAACACATTACATTTTAATAAAAACAAGCATTGGACAATAAAGCCATTGATTGTGACTGTGGTAAACCATGCCCACAATAGGGCCATGGATTGCCACAATGGCAATGAATAGGCAAGCTAAAAAAATAAACATAACAAAAAATAGAATACATAACAATTAAATAAAAGCAAGCATTTGCTAAAAATTCATTGATTGTCACTGTGCTTATCTTTACCCAAAAAAGGGCATAGATAAGCACATTGCCAGTCAATGGCCAGCCTGAGAAAAATACTTAATTAAATAAAACCCAATCAACGTGTTTCTTACCTTTACTGTATTCACCCCGTCCTACTCCGGCACCCTCTCTTAATAATCGCTAATGTGATTAAGGGGTTAGTGGTAAGTAGTTCGTTTTTTAATTTAATTTTGCTGCCCGTCGAGGATGAGGAGGGCGAGGATGGGCTTCATCCTGGCAGAAGTAAGTAAAACTTTAATTTATTGAAGTGAAACTTCTTTAGTGGTACCTATTTTGAGTGGGTAAAACGGGAGAGATGTGGGTCGAAATGTGAAATCGAAGTGACGTCACGGTTCCCCACCGACCCCCCCCACCCCACCCCACATGCCTGCTGTGACATGCGGCGGCGCCGCTCCTAACGGCGGCGCCGCTCCCCCCACACATCCGCTGTGACATGTCGCCGCCGGCGCCGCTCCTAACGGCCGCCGTTAACCTCACACATCCGCTGCCATGGGTATACAAAGATGGCTGGCGCAGAGCTTCCTGTGCTGCGGGTGTGGGTGTAGTTAGATGGCGGAAGCCCCGCCAATCCTCCGGCTGTGAGAGTAGGAGCCGCTGCTCAGCCTCTCTCCTCCCTCTTCTCTACCTCCGCTTCCCCTTCCCTGTGTCCCGCTGAGCGCCGCCGGGGCCGGAGGAGGAGAGGAGCCCCGAGATCATGGAGGGTAACCGGGACGGGCGCCAATTCCCCCCACACACCCGCTGCGCTGTCAGCATATGCCAGTGACGTGCCCTGTCGCCTCTCACGGCTCCTTCACCAGTAACACGGTAAGCAGGGGCTTGCGCGTGCCGCTTCCCAAGGGGGGGCCTCTTAAGCACAGGGGGGAGGGGAGAGAGAATCAGAAGACTCAGCCAGAGCTCCCGTGAGTCCGCAGCTCGGGGGGGGGGGGTTAGAGAGAGTCAGGAGACTCAGCCAGAGCACCCGCGGGTCCGCAGCTCGGGGGGGGGGAGAGAGTCAGGAGACTCAGACAGAGCCCCCGTGAGTCCGCAGCTCCGGGGGGGGGGGGTCTTGGGGGAGAGGGGTGTCAGGAGAGAGAGGTCAGGACACAGAAAGAGAGACACACATACACTGACAGACATAGACATACACACACTGACTGACACACACACACTGACTGACATACACACACTGACTGACACACATACACACACACACACACACTGACTGACACACATACACACACACACTGACTGACACAGACACACTGACTGACATACACACACTGACTGACTGACATACACACACACACACTGACACACACACTGACTGACACACACACACACACACTGACTGACACACACACACACACACACACACACACACACACACACACACACACACACACACACACACACACACACACACACACACACACACACTGACTGACACACATACACACACACACACACACACACATACACACTGACTGACTGACACACACACACACACACACACACACACACTGACTGACACACATACACACACACACATAAACACTGACTGACACACATACTGACTGACACACATACACACACATACATACACACACACACACTGACACACACGCACGCACACTGACTGACACAAATACACACACACTGAGTGACACGCAGACACACATACTGACTGACACACACACACACACACGAGGAATTCACGCTTATTGCAAATACAGGGGATGTGTGCCAAGCACGCACTTTCTAAGTCCAAATTTATTTGCGTTTTGTCAATGAAATTGTATTTTGATTTTTAATTAAAACATCACAAACACAAATACAATTTCTGTGACAAAAGTCAAAGAAGTTTCACTTACTATGCGCGTGTACAGCACACACAGCTTTTTTTTATACTGACTGGGTACACAGACTATTTTTAATAGTCAAATGCGCTATTATCCAGATCTAGATAATAGGAATTTTGTCCTTTATTGCACTGTATGTGTTTGGGAGAGGGGGGAGTTGGGGTTACAGGGGGTGGGTAGTAGGGAATTGTAATGGTTTTTGGAGGTAGAGGGGGTGGGTGAATGGGGAATTGCCGCAGGGTGGGTGGTTAGGCCTCTCGGCTGGGTAGTGGGAGGAGTTAACCCCTTCATTACCAATGCTGTGTTAATGAAGGGGTTAACTCCTCCCGCAACCTTCATAGTAGGCCTAAGCATACACCCTGGGGCCTCTGCCCCCTTTAACCAACCCTCTGCCTTCAAGAAACCATGTACTCTGGCTTAACTCCTTCTATCCTTAACGGCTTGCCGCTAAGATAATGAAGATGTTTTTATTTATTTTAATAACATAATATTATAGCAGTGGGTCTCTGAAGCTGGACCGCATTAATTTTAGCCCCGAGGACCCACAACTTCCCGGGTTACAGGCCCCTGTGTGTGGTGCCGGTATCTCCCTGCATTGTTTAAATATCCCGATCATGTGACGCTGGAGATTTAAACATTACGAGGATACCGGCACCCCATACCGTGGCCTTTGACTCGGGAAGCAGGGGTCCCCGGAGGCTGAAATTAATGCGGTTCTGCTCCGGAGACACCCTGCTTCAATATTGTTTTATTACAATTTAAATAAAAAGAGTGTGATCGCCTGTAAGAGCTGTGCAGATGCAGCTCTCTCTATGCAGTACTTATAGACTGCAGGCAAAATGTATGGGTAGAACTTAGAAAAGGGCAGAGATAAGGACACTACAATCTCGAGAGATATTGACATTTTCCTACCTCAAGGTTTCTGACTTGTGATACTTCTTTGTGAATATTGTGACACCACAAATGTCAGACTGTGAGGTAGGGTCATGCCAAACCGTTTCATTTGGCATTCATAACATCGAAGCTGCGTGAATAGGCCCCACTGTTTTACAACTAAAGGAAAATGATTTTTTGGGGGGCTTAGAAACAATGACATGACCGAAATTGAGGAACCAACCAGGAGAGAGGCAAGACTGGATTTGGTAATATCAAACAATGTAGATGTACTGTAATAACAAATATTAATGATATTATTCCACCATGCCGCTATATGAAAAGCGCCCATGTGCAACTACTGTATTCTGTAGTAAATAGGGTTGGCGAAGCCTTTGGAACAGAATATAACAAATTCTATGCAAGTTATGGTAGCATTGGGTATGCACCCCATATCTGCTATTGATTCACTGGGGATTTGCAGGCTAGAAGCAACTCCATGCTCATGTTACCAAATTCCATCTACAAAAAGTTTCAGCAGAGCTAGACAGGGAGATTTAAGTCAGAAAGACCCCGAAAACATCCATCATGACAAGTGTGCACTTAACCTAGTAAACAAGTGGCCCTGGTCAATTGAAACACTACAGGACAGTTACTGTCCTCTCTTTATATGCCTTGTTTATTAGAATCATCAGATGCAATTCATATTCCCAGGCAAGCTTCTCTGTGCCTCAGTGGTTTCACCAAGAAGCATATTGGTGCCAATGTCTTGGAAAATTTGAAAAAATCTATTAAGAAATTACTGATCTTCCATGGACTATCCCAGATTTTATAATTTTAGAAAATAGCCAAACAATATGGAGAGATCTAATCTAATCTAATCTAATATACATTTCTAATCATTAGCCTTTACTTTTAGGCACTGCAAGGAACCAAACAAACACCAATTGAAGGAAGAATGGGAACAGTTCCTTGATTGCACTCATGATTACTTTATTATTTTAAAATAACCAATCTTATTTGCAGACACACATTTGTGTTTTAAAAGTTGTAATACAGGTCTGGAAGTTTAACAGGAATTGCTACTTGTGCCGTGTATTCGTGCACAAGACTACATAAAGATATGAATGCTTGAAGGATTACAAAAGAAGAGTGGAAAATCTCATCTGCAATCCCACTTCATTAAGAAGGGTTATAACCAGTAAACACGCAAGGTGTTTGGTGATTGTGCAACACTTTATTAAAAAGATGCACAGTATATATTCTTTCACGTGTAATACTGTATGTTGGTGCATTGCGCTCATGATCTTTTTAGATAGGCATGTGAATCAACCAGTAAGCACATAATTATATGCTTTCATTCATTTCATTATACAGAGTTAAAGATATTTTCACCTCTCTACATTTCACTCTTAGTTGTCACTATAATTCCATGTATACCTCCTCTGGTCAGTAGTACACAACAAACAGTAATATGTTCTATAGAAAGTGACAGGTGCAAAACATGATGTGTGTCAATTTACCTGTTCCATTTAAATATCACTGGTCTTTCTGCTGTCATATAGCTGCATTTAAGCTATTACTGACCATTATGTGCTTCTATATATACATAATACAAACAGTAGCAATCAATTTCGACTTGTTCTATTGTGAATAGACCAATAATGTACACATTTCTAAATCCAGGAATTCCATGTCATTCATCTCTGACAAACCCTGATCGGAAGGGTTAGTATGTTTCTATCTCATATCTAGAAAGTTTACTCTTTCTAACAGTATAAATAACATTTGTGTTGTGTACTGTATATAACACCATCTCATACAAATACTGTATACAAAATCAAAACTCAGCTGGTACTGTTCGAGCATTAATCCAGTCCACTTGGCAATTTCCCTTTACAAATAAATAATTGGTATATAAAGCAATGATAAAGATTAGTTTTATGGCTACTGGAATGTCACTCATCACCCAAGGCCTCTGGTATTGTGGGAATGTCCAAAATACAAGTGCCCAGACCTTGCGTGTCACCCTTTAATGAAGTGGGATAACAAATTTGATTCTCCACTTTTCTTTTGTAATCCTTAAAGCATTCATATCTTTATTCTATGCGTAGACTTGTACACAAATCCTGGAGATGGCACAAGTAGCGATTAACCTTGTACTTGTGGACCTGCAATACAATTTTTAAAATACAAATGTATGGCTGCAAATAAGATTGATATAGTAAAATAATAAAGTAATCACGAGTGAAATCATGGAACTCTTTGCTTTTTAATTTTTAAGTCTGATAACAGCAGCAATATTGTATGTGTACTAATTGCCGGATTAAGGGGTGGACTGGTCAGGCACTTGCCCTGGGTGCAGTGGCAGATTTTCCATTAGGCTCGATAGGCCAAGACCTAGGGCGGCCAAATTTTGGGTGGCAAATTTTATTTTTTCCCCATTTACAGAGGCCCCATGATCTCCCTCGGTAATTAGTGGGGAAAAGAGCTCTGTAAAGGTCTCTTACTGTAGTGCTGACAGTTATTCTAACACAAACCAGTGGCAATGGCCAAAAAGACCCAGGTACATGCTGGGTCGTGTTTAAGGCAAGTTTAAGGCATTTCTGCATTGACTAATGGCCCATCAGATTAACAGCGGGGGTCCCTGGCAGTCCCATTCAAACTGAATGGGACTGCCAGGGACCCCTGCTGTGTTAATCCGATGGGTCATTAGTCAATGCAGAAATGCCTTAAACTTGCCTTAAACTAGCCAGGTTACACCCAGCATGTACCCAGCATGTAACCGGGCTAGTTTAAGGCAAGCCTTAGAATACTCGTTGTCTCGTCTGTACCTCCTTCGCGCCCCCCTCCTCCTTCTCTAGCATCACAGCATCAAATAACACTGCGATGTCACATGGTCATCACAACGTAATGTCACATGGCATCACATTGTCATGGAAACGCATCATCATGTGATGATGACAACCACAATGATTGGCCCCTATATATTTCTTCCCATGAAATAAGTGAATGCATGAAAAACACTGGTTTTAGGTAAATATTGCAGGGTTATTGCCCTCTACCTGCCAGTGATGATCCAGGACAAGCCAGTCACTCCAGGGCGTGCAGTCTTCGTAGATAGAAGCAAGATATATGATATATAGTAGAGAGCAGGAGCACAGCCGAAATCCAGGAAAAACATATATTCCAGGGCAACTCCAGATTCAATAAAAAATATTTATTGCAAAATCAGCTCACAATGGTAATGTAGAAATGCACCTACGCATTTCATCTAGTGGGACTTTATCAAGTTGTGAACACACAATACAAATGTAAACATTTAAAGGACATAAATTTATGCCACTAACCAATGCGAATGACGTCATCATCACGCGGCCTGAAACCGGGTCGCGCTGACGTAGCGCTCATTCCACTGGTTAATAGTATCAGCTGACATAATAATGAGAACAATGCAAACTTTAATCAGTCTGTGAATGGACAAAATGCATGTAGATAATGCAACAGTATAAAAACATAAACAGTGGAAAAAAAAACAGAAAAAAAAACAGTTGCATAACACAAGTGGGGACGGTGCGAATGATCACTAAGCAATGAAAAATGATTATAAATGAAAAACAATATATAATATTTCCATAATCAAACAACACAACTATATAATAAAACAAATACATATTAAAGAGTATACTCTAGAAAATTATTGCTATAGCAAATGTGCACTGTAGAAACCACTTGTGGTATAGTGTAACCCTATCTTACACCCAACTATAGAGTAACCAAATTAAAAATTAATAATTCAAAGTCTTGAATCAAAACCCAAGACTATTCACCTAACATAAAGTATAGATAATCATTTATTTTTAAAATGCATGAAGTACACAAAAGATACATAGCACACTTGTCATTATTTGATCAAATGATGAAAACAAAAGTTTCCTTGTCTTACAGACTTAAGTTTCACTATGTATATTTATGTCCCCATTTATTGTTAGCCCAATGGGAGAAGTGCAGGGATTTACTCTGTTTTTTCACATATGTATGGCCAATCTTTGCAATCTTTTCACCAGCAGTATGCTCCTTACACCGAGAAGCGCAGTGAATATATATATTTGCATATATATATATTTGCTAATGCGACGCGATACTACTGTTGCTGATGCGACACTACTGTAAATCCTTAAACACTGTATTGATCATGGACTTTCAATCATGATATTGCCCCAATAAAACTTACTACTGTACCTTCATTCATGTCATAGTATTCACCTTGTTCATGGTATGACTCACTGGGCCCAATGTCCCTGTTCCCTAATAAGCCAAGATACCTATATCCAACACAGTAGGGTAAAAGAAAATCTAGAATACTTCACGTATGCATAATCCAATGTTGTAGACTTTATAACAACATGCATGCAATGCCCTAATTGTGGATCTGAAACAGGACAAACAATAAGAAAAAGAATGAATATACATTGCCATTTATCAGTAAAAAAAAAACAGAATCCCCTGTTGGACAATGGTTATATAGACCCAATCATAATATCAAGAGACAGGAAAGTAACAATTATTAAGCAAAATTTTAGAGCTCAGAAAAAGAAAAACATGGGAGTATAAACTCATGCAAACTTTTGATACATTAAATACATGACTTCAATTGGGTAAAGGGTTCATATCTCATTATGCTATATAAATACATTGCGACATTGTATCCGTTTTTCAATTTAAATGTGCTATGTAATGAGGTATCGCAATATAGATTCTGTCTTCTGTCTACCATAGCACAGAGACCTTGCATTTCCATTGTTATTCCTGCCCCATTGTAACGGATCGGGGGACTCGCTCTTCCCAGCGTGTCCCCGTCACCTCGGTCCCTCCGGCTAACCCTTCCCTTTCCTTACCCTCGCGGCCCCTGCCCTGCTCCCTTGCGGCGCGCTCCCGTTCACAGTCCGCACACTCACGCGGTTCCCGGTCCCTGGTCTCCCATCAGGGGACTCGCGCCCCTCGGCGCACCTCCGTTCCCTCACCTACTTCCTCCGCTCCTTCCCCCTCTCTTACCCTTCAGCCGAGCACCTCCTCCGCGATGCTTCCCCCACGCTCTGGCACTCGCGTATTGCGTGCACGTGACCGCGTTAGAGGGCGCGCGCACCCGCCCTATTTACCAATCCTCCCCTGATACTGGTTCCACCCCTCGGAGCTTACAGGCCATTACACTAGATTACCTCCCTGTCTCCTCCCCCACTCTCACACACCTATCCCTGCAAGCTCCCAGACAAACCCCTGCTCCACCCCTTCCTGCTATTTGTCCTCCGTCCTTTATAACCCCAGTCTGTCCTTTACTTCCTCTCTCTGCATAGCTTTCCTGTAGCTCCTGTGTGTGCAGTGTCTATGCCCAGCTCCCTTGTCTATTACAGCTCTGGTTCCTGTCCATGTCCTTGTTTGGATTCCCATGGTTTGAACTTGAACTCTGCTTTGGACTTTGACTACGCTGCCTTCTCCTGCCCTTGAACCTTGGCTATTGGACATTACTACACTGCTCTCTCCTATCCCTGGACTCAGGCTATTGGACAACTACCTTCCGACCTCTGGCGCCCTGGACTCAGCAAGTATAACGTTAACCCTTTCTCACCAGGCCCGACAACGTAATTACCACACTCCGGGCACGCCCTCACTGATGTGGGTGCGTGTTATACCCTTACCCACCTCAGTACTGGGGACTGGCCAGGTCTGCGTTCATACAGGCGTTACACCACCCAGGAGAGGGGCAATACTGGATTTGGTCATATCAAACAATGTAGAAGTAATAACAAATATTCAAGGCCTGGAACATTTGGGTAACAGTGATCATAACATGGTCTCATTTGAAATACATTATCAAAAAAAACAGATTAATTGGGTTCAACAAAGACCTTATACTTTAGAAATGCAGATTTTAATAAACTGAGGTCTAATCTACAAGTAATACGTTGGGGTCTGTTTTTGCAGGGAAAATGTAGAAGATTAATGGGCAGTCTTTAAAACATTGTTAGAAAAGGACACTTATCAACGTATACCCTTGGGTGATAAGTATAAAAGAAATAAGTCAAAACCAATGTGGCTAAATAAACAGGTAAGGGAGGAAATGGACAAGAAGAGGAAGACGTTTAGATTATTTAAGTCAGAAGGGACAGAGACATTGTATCAGAATTATAAACAAAGTAACATAAATTGCAAAAGGGCAATAAATGTGCAAAAATGGATAATGAAAAAAAGGATTGCAATAGAAATTAAGATAAACCCTAAAAAGTTCTTTAAGTACCTTAATAACAAAAACATGAGAAAAGAAAATATATGATCCTCTTAGTGTGAGATGGGAAGGCAGATTATTGGAGATAAGAAAAAAGCAGAGGTATTAAACAAATTCTTTGCCTCTGTGTTTACCAGGGAAGAATCAATTTCAATAGTAGTGCCACAGGAGGGAGCCACAACCTCCATATTAATGAACAATTGGTTAACTGAGGAAGAAGTTCATAAGCGGCTTGAAAAAATTAAAATAAATAACGCACTTGGCCCCGATGGCATACATCCAAGTGTTCTCAAGGAGTTAAGTTCAGTAATAGCCAAACCATTACATTTAAAATTCAAGGACTCCATTTCCACAGGCTCAGTACCACAAGATTGGCGTAAAGCAGATGTGGTGCCTATATTTAAAAAGGGAGCTAGATCACAACTGGGGAATTACAGACCTGTAAGCCTGTCTTAAATAGTGGGGAAACTACTTGAAGTTTTAAACCGGGATAATATTCAGGAATACCTAATGAAAAACAAAATCATTAGTAATAGTCAGCATGGATTTATGAAGGACAGATCATGCCAAACAATCCTTATTTGTTTCTTTGAGGAGGTAAGTAGGAATTTAGACCAGGGTAATGCAGTTGATGTGCACTATTTAGATTTTGCAAACGCTTTTGATACGGTTCCACACAAGTGGTTGGTGTACAAAATAAAGCAAATTGGACTCAGTAATAATATACTGTAGTGCCGACGAGTATTCTAAAACAAATCTGGGGCAATCACCAACAAGACCTAGTTACATGCTAGGTACATGCTAGGTACATGCTGCAACATTTCAGTGACATTTCTGCAGACAGACTAATGGCCCATCGGATTAACAGCGGGGGTCCCTGGCTGTCCCATTCAAACTGAATGGGACTGCCAGGGACCCCTGCTGTGTTAATCCGATGGGCCATTAGTCTCTGCAGAAATGTCACTGAAATGTTGCAGCATGTACCCAGCATGTACCTGTATCTTGTTGGAGATTTTCCAAGGCAAGTTTAAGGCACGTTTTAGAATACTCGTCGGCGCACTTGTATGCATCTGGATTGAAAACTGGCTGAAGGATAGACAACAGAGGGTTGTCATAAATGGAACTTTTTCAGGTTGGGCTAAAGTCGTGAGTGGAGTACCTCATAGATCGGTACTGGGACCCCTGCTTTTTAACTTGTTTATTAATGACTTTGAGGTTGACATCGAGAGCAAAGTCTCCATCTTTGCTTATGATACTAAATTGTGCAAGGTAGTAGAATCAGTGCAGGACGTAATTTCTCTCCAGAAGGACTTGAAGAGACTGGAAACATGGTAGGTAAATGGCAGATGAGGTTTAATACAGATAAATGTAAGGTTATAAAAAAACAGATTTTAAGTGCGCAAAGAAACCCTCTATTGCAATAAGGGAATATAACCCATATACACCTAAGTGATATAAATATAACACAACCTTGGAAGGTATAAGGTCTGCAGCTGTGGATATAGGAGTGAGAAATCACTCCTAGAACTGAAACAAAAGAAAACAAGCGCAGACGCAAATGGTGAAGTAAGTTCAAATCAATTAATATATATTAAAAGGTATGATATCTGCGTACATCAGTGAAGACAAAGGTAGGTATATCGTGCACTTAGGTTAACATGTTACCCGGCACCACCAGACGCACAGGAACCATAGAACCGCAGCAACCGCAGTGTAATCAAGATGGGTGAGGTAACGCTGATCGTCCATCGTTTTAGGCCGTCACTGGCTGGCTTAGTCTGGCTCTACGAAGTCTGCAAGAATGTCTTCGCACTGTGCCCGCTGGAACCGCCGTCAGGCTCGTCACTCCGGAAAGTCCACGCAGTTTTGCGGCCGATTCGCAACTTGCCGTAAGGCAATCCTTCCCGCAAAGTGGATTGATGACGTCACAAGAAAGTTCGGAGAAAGTCTCTCTACACCTCAGCAAGGGTATATGGCACAGATATAACCGTAGGAGCTAGATACTAGATACATCCAATGCACGTTTCATAGCATAAGCTACTTCATCAGCGATAGAATACAAATATAAAATCACAGGATATATACCATATCGCTGCACAGGATAGGTCAATTGAGCCTCAGTATAAACCAATAGGATCTAGGTATGTTAAAACTCACATATGTTTGAATAATGCAGGTCCTAGTTAGGACCCAAGCCTAAAAAAGATTAACCCATCATGGGCAGCAATAACATGGAAAAACAACCTACATATTAAACCTTTAATTATAAAATTATCAGCACATGTTAATAAGATTTATGTGTTCACATGAGTCTCTGCAATAGAACAAACAAAAAATTTGTATAAAGTAATTAAAAATAGTAATCAAAATACTTTGAGACAACATATTCACCGCTTATGAGTCATAAGGGAGAAGGAGTGGCTCAGCGAGCAAAGACACCAACCAACACCGAGACTGCCGCAGGCGAGCGTGACTCAACTCCCGGCGTCGGCACAACCAGCAGCGCCACACAAGAACATGCCATCATTATTATTATTATTATTATTATATATTAATGAAGACAAAGCCCAGGGAATTTAAACACATAGAAACATATAGAAAGAGCCTAAGGAATTTAATAGAGACACCATATATCAATATTTTCATTCAGGCCATTTATACCAAGGGTGTCTAATTTCTGTATCCAGAATGTCTCCTGAATGGAGACATCCTTAAGTCTATCCCCTCCCCATCTATTACATGGAATATATTTAATTCCTTTGAAAGTTAGCGATGAGGGGTCCTTATTGTGGTGAACAGAAAAATGGCGACTAACACTATGGGTTTGTAGAGCATTTTTTATATTCCTCACATGTTCTTGAATGCAGAGTTTTAAGCTTCGTTTTGTGCGGCCTACATATTGTAGACCGCACGCACATTCCAATAAATACACCACGTGAGTCGCATTTCAGTTAATAAAATCAGTAATCTCATCATTTTTTGTTTTGTTATGTGATTTCAATGTTTTTCTTTCAGGGTGTAGAAATTTGCATATTGAACATTTTCCACATTGATAATTACCTATTGGTTTTGACCCAAGCCAGGTTTTTCCTAAGGTACTATCCGAAACCTTCCCTATGCCACTTGGGGCTAAGGCATCCTTTAGACTCCGTGCTTTTCTATATATAAATTTTGGATAGGGGGTAAGATGACCATTCAGGATCGGATCAATAGAAAGAATACCCCAGTGTTTTTTAATAACTTCCTCTATCTGTTTATGCATAGAGTTATAATTGGTAATAAATGCAACTTCCATCCTTTTTTTCTCGTTTGTTTTTTTCTTTTTAGGTATTAGCATATTTGTACGGTCTATTTTCCTGACTTTTTCCAGTTCTATCATAAGCTTTTCGTAATTGTATCCCCGTTCTAAAAATCTCAGAAACAAGAACTGTGCCTGTTCCTCGAAATCTATTTCGCTAGTGCAATTCCTCTTGACTCTCATAAATTGACCTCCAGGTATGTTGTTTATCCATGATTTTTTATGGTTGCTGGAGGCCAAAAGAAGATTATTTGTATCCACTTTTTTGAAGAATGTGGTTGTGCGTACATCAAATTCCTCTGTAGCAGACAAATTCAGATCCAAATAGGTGACATTCTCTGTGTATGTGACGTGGGTGAAGACCAGATTGAATTCATTATTATTTAGATATATCATAAACTGGTTCACAGACTCCTCATCGCCCTCGCACACACAGAGAATGTCATCTATATAGCGACGCCACACTACTATTTGTGCTTCAAAATGGATTATTGCACCAGATGTGAGTCTCTTCCCAGTTCCCCATGTACAGGTTTGCGAAACTGGGGGCAAAATGTGTGCCCATTGCAGTACCGCAAACCTGCAGGAAGAACTGGGAAAGAAATAGAAAGTAAGTGTGGGTCAGCACAAATTCAATGGCGTTTACAATGAAATTCCTATTTAGATCATTAAATTGAGAGTCTTTTCTCAGGCACTCGTCAACCACCGACAAACCCTTATCGTGAGGAATACTTGTATACAGAGCCTGTACGTCGCATGTAAGCCATCTGTATGTCTTTTTCCATTTGAAATCAGAAAACAGATTCAATACAGTAGATGAGTCTTTCAAGTAGGAGGGTCATTTCCCTACCAGGCTCTGCAAGAAATAATCCACATATTGTGAAAGGTTCGCGGTTAGTGACGATATACCCGAGACTATAGGCCTTCCCGGTGGATTCAACAGGGACTTATGCAACTTAGGAAAATGGTAGAAAACTGGAATCCTTGGTGAATTTGAGTATAGGAATGAATGAATATTCCTTTGGTGTAATTACTGTCAGGGATAGTGCTTCATCTAACAATACCTTTAAAGACAGAAGAAATTGATTCGTTGGATCCTAGGCCAATTTCTTATAAAAGACAGGGTCACAAAGGAGTCAGTGTGCCTCTTGTTCATAGACAGAGCGATCTTGAAGTACAACACCTCCTCCTTTGTCAGCCTGTCTTATAATAAGTTGTTTATTTTCTTGTAAGAATTTTAATGCGAGACCTTCTGCTTTGGTGAGGTTGTGTTTAAACTTTCCCAAAGTTCCAGTCTCAGTTAGGCCATTCAGGTCATGATTAACCAGGTTGAAAAATGTCTCAACATAGTTGCCATTTGACTGATAAGGATATAACGTTGACTGTGCCTTAAAGGAGGTATGTATACAACTGGATTCTCCTTCTGTTATTGGTTCTAAATTTGGGGTTTCTATTGACATGGATGTTGAGTCTTTATTTATTTTAAGAAAATGTCTCTTAAGTGTGATGTTTCTTACAAATTTTTGCAAATCTTAGAAAAGTTGGAATGAATTTGCTCCGCAGGATTGAGAGAAGGTAAGTCCTCTACTTAAGACTTTCTTCTGGTCACTCGTGAGGATCACAGAAGAGAGATTAAAGATACTGTACCTCTATCTGTTGTTACCATTTGGCTCTTTGCCCTCTTCGGGTAGAGGTCTTTTGAGTTTTTCTCCAGGAGTCTCCTGTCTGAGATTCTCTATTTTTTTATTTTCTTTCTCTGGAGTGCCGTGCCTATTCCTCACTAAATCTAAAAAAGAGGACGGGGAAGAGAATGGGGGAGCAGGACGGACTACACGTGAATATTCAGGGGCCCTAGCAGGTGCCCATTGGTGCTCGCTATATTGATATTTTTGATATGATTGTTTCTTTCTGTTATAACTATAGTTTTCATCATAGTTCCTTCCCTTATAATTGGGGTTCCTATAATGTCCCTCTCTCTTGGGGAAAGACCTATCTCTCCTAGGGTATTCCCTTCTATCTACATGTTGGTATCCCTCTGAGTTCCTACCTCTTTCCCCTTGAGTGTTCATTTGTTCTATGATTAGGTCTCTGGTCAATCATATCTATTGGGCGACCCCTATTTTCATTTGAAGATTCATTAGCCGACACCTTTACTGCATCCTTCTCTTTTCTCTCCTCCTTAGCCCAAGTTGTTTGTCTGTTTAAATCATAATCGGATTTATCCCTATAAAACTTTGTATGCTTTGTTTTAATTAGCTCTTCATCATGGGTTTCAAGGTTGGTGCAAACTTCATGTTCCATTTCAGAGCAATCAAGATTTATAATGGAAGGTTCCATAACTTTAATCTGCTCTGAAATTAACACATCCAACTCTCTAAGTGATTTACTTCTTTAAAAAATAATAAGGCGTATTAGCTCATTAGAGCATTCATCTAGAATGCATTCCCACTCCTTCATAAAATGTTCATTGTCTCGGCCAAATGTAGGATTTTTTCAAATACGAAGCTCTCGAGGTGCTCTGCCACAAGTACCTTTGCATAGTGCGTCTCTCAAACCATTGTTTGCTTTTAGTTATTAGCATTTTTTCAAAGTTTTTAAACTGTTCCTTCATTGAGATTTGTTCTTTTGTTGCCTCATCGGTCACTTTGGGCTCCTCTAAAAAGAGAAGATCAAAGGCCTCTTCACGTTCAGCTCTACATGCTGTAAGGCTCCAAACCATATTGATATAGTATGCAGATAATAGTTAGACAATATAGGAAAAAAGTGCAGCACCTATTAAGTGAACAGACAAAAAAACAGATTTTAAGAGCGCAAAGAAACCCTCTATTGCAATAAGGGAATATAACCAATATACACCTAAGTGATATAAATATAACACAACCTTGGAAGGTATAAGGTCAGCAGTTATGGATATAGGAGTGAGAAATCACTCCTAGAACTGAAACAAAAGAAAACAAGCGCAGACGCAAATGGTGAAGTAAGTTCAGATCAATTAATATATATTAAAAGGTATGATATCTGCGTACATCAGTGAAGACAAAAGTAGGCATATCGTGCACTTAGGTTAACATGTTACCCGGCACCACCAGACGCACAGGAACCGTAGAACCGCAGCAACCGCCGTGTCACCAAGATGGGGGAGGTAACGCTGATCGTCCGTCGTTTTAGGCTGTCACTGGCTGGCTTAGTCTGGCTCTACGAAGTCTGCAAGAACGTCTTTGCACTGTGCCCGCTGGAACCGGCGTCAGGCTCGTCTCTCCGGAAAGTCCACGTAGTTTTGCGGCCGATTCGCGACTTGCCGTAAGGCAATCCTTCCCGCAAAGTGGATTGATGATGTCACAAGAAAGTTCGGAGCAAGTCTCTCTACACCTCAGCAAGGGTATATGTCAGAGATATAACCGTAGGAGCTAGATACTAGATACATCCAATGCACGTTTCATAGCATAAGCTACTTCATCAGCGATAGAATACAAATGTAAAATCACAGGATATATACCATATCGCTGCACAGGATAGGTCAATTGAGCCTCAGTATAAACCAATAGGATCAAGGTATGTTAAACTCACATATGTTTCAATAATGCAGGTCCTAGTTAGGACCCAAGCCTAGAAAAGATTAACCCATCATGGGCAGCAATAACTTGGAAAAACAACCTACATATTAAACCTTTAATTATAAAATTATCAGCACATGTTAATAAGATTTATGTGTTCACATGAGTCTCTGCAATAGAACAAACAAAAAATTAGTATATAGTAATCAAAATACTTCGAGACAATTCCCTGGGCTTTGTCTTCATTAATATATAATAATAATAATGATGGCATGTTATTGTGTGGCGCTGCTGGTTGTGCCGATGCCAGGAGTTGAACCGGGCTCGCCTGAGGCAGTCTCGGTGTCGGTCGGTGTTTTTGCTCGCTGAGCCACTCCTCCCTTATGACTCATAAGCGGTGAATATGTTGTCTCGAAGTATTTTGATTACTATTACATTCTCTGTGTGTGGGAGGGCGATGAGGAGTCTGTGAACCAGTTTATGATATATCTAAATAATAACGAATTCAATCTGGTCTTCACCCACGTCACACACACAGAGAATGTCACCTATTTGGATCTGAATTTGTCTGCTTCAGAGGAATTTGATGTACGCACAACCACATTCTTCAAAAAAGTGGATGCAAATAATCTTCTTTTGGCCTCCAGCAACCATAAAAAATCATGGATAAACAACATACCTGGAGGTCAATTTATGAGAGTCAAGAGGAATTGCACTAGCGAAATATATTTCGAGGAACAGGCACAGTTCTTGTTTCTGAGATTTTTAGAACGGGGATACAATTATGAAAAGCTTATGATAGAACTGGAAAAAGTCAGGAAAATAGACCGTACAAATATGCTAATACCTAAAAAGAAAAAGACAAACGAGACAAAAAGGATGGAAGTTGCATTTATTACCAATTATAACTCTATGCATAAACAGATAGAGGAAGTTATTAAAAAACACTGGGGTATTCTTTCTATTGATCTGATCCTGAATGGTCATCTTACCCCCTATTCAAAATTTGTATTTAGAAAAACACGGAGTCTAAAGGATGCCTTAGCCCCAAGTGACATAGGGAAGGTTTCGGATAGTACCTTAGGAAAAACCTGGCTTGGGTCAAAACCAATAAGTAATTATCAATGTGGAAAATGTTCAATATGTTCAATATGCAAATTTCTACACCCTGAAAGAAAAACATTCAAATCACGTAACAAAACAAAAATGTCTATGTGTTTAAATTCCCTTGGCTTTGTCTTCATTAATATATAATAATAATAATAATAATAATAATGATGGCATGTTCTTGTTTGGCGCTGCCGGTCTCTTTGCTCGCTGAGCCACTCCTTCTCCCTTATGACTCATAAGCGGTGAATATGTTGTCTAGAAGTATTTTGATTACTATTTTTAATTACTATATACTAATTTTTTGTTTGTTCTATTGCAGAGACTCATGTGTACACACAAATCTTATTAACATGTGCTGATAATTTTATAATTAAAGTTTAAATATGTAGGTTGTTTTTCCAAGTTATTGCTGCCCACAATGGGTTAATCTTTTCTAGGCTTGGATCCTAACTAGGACCTGCATTATTCAAACATTTGTGAGTTTTAACATACCTAGATCCTATTGGTTTATACTGAGGCTCAATTGACCTATCCTGTGCAGCGATATGGTATATATCCTGTGATTTTATATTTGTATTCTATCCCTGATGAAGTAGCTTATGCTATGAAACGTGCGTTGTATGTATCTAGTATCTAGCTCCTACGGTTATATCTGTGCCATATACCCTTGCTGAGGTGTAGAGAGACTTTCTCCGAACTTTCTTGTGACGTCATCAATCCACTTTGCGGCAAGGATTGCCTTACGGCAAGTCGCGAATCGGCCGCAAAACTACGTGGACTTTCCGGAGAGACGAGCCTGACGCCGGTTCCAGCGGGCACAGTGCAAAGACGTTCTTGCAGACTTCGTAGAGCCAGACTAAGCCAGCCAGTGACGGACTGAAACGATGGACGATCAGCGTTACTTCACCCATCTTGGTGACACAGCGGTTCCTGTGCGTCTGGTGGTGCCGGGTAACATGTTAACCTAAGTGCACGATATGCCTACTTTTGTCTTCACTGATGTACGCAGATATCATACCTTATAATATATATTAATTGATTTAAATGTAAGGTTATGCATTTGGGATGGAAGAATAAACTGGTGGCATACAATTTAAATGGAGATAGATTGGGGGAATCCATGATGCAGAAGGATTTATGAGTCCTTGATGGAGAAGGATTTAGCAGGCTTAGCAATATGGCACAAAGTCATGCAGTGGCTGCAAAAGCAAACAAGATCTTATCTTGCATTAAACGGGCAATGGATGGAAGGGAAGTGAACATAATTATGCCCCTGTACAAAGCATTAGTAAGACCACACCTTGTATATGGAGTACAATTTGGGCACCACTCCTTACAAAAGACATTCTGGAACTAGAGAGAGTGCAGAGAAGCGCCACCAAATTAATAAAGGGGATGGACAATCTATCTTATGAGGAGAGGCTTGCTAAATTAGATGTATTTACATTAGAAAAGAGGTGTCTAAGAGGGGATTTGATAACTATATACAAATATATTTGGGAACAGTAAAAGGAGCTTTCAAATTAACTATTCATCCCACGGGCAGTACAAAGGACTCAGGGGCATCCTTTTACAGTAGATTGGAGGAAAGGAGATTTCACCAGCAACAAAGGAAATGGTTCTTTACATTAAGGGCACTTAAAATGTGAAATGCATTACCCATAGAGACTGTGATGGCAGATACAATATATTTGTTCAAAAAAGGTTGGACATCTTTTTAGAAAGGAAAGGGATACGGGGATATATCAAATAAGTATACATGGGAAGGATGTTGATCCAGGAATTAATCTGATTGCCAATTCTTGGAGTCGGGAAGGAATTTATTTTTCCCCTTAATAGATATCATTGGATAATATGACACTGGGGTTTTTTGTTTGCCTTCCTCTGGGTCAATAAGTAAGTATAGATATAGGATAAATGATCTGTTGTCTAAATTTAGCATAGGTTGAACTTGATGGATGGATGTCTTTTCTCAACCTCATCTACTATGTAACAATGCAACTAAGTATATTATCTCTATATCTCTATATTTCTATATCTTCATCATCTCTATATATCTAAATCATCTCTATATCATCTCTATATCATCTCTATATATCTAAATCATCTCTATATCATCTCTATATATCTAAATCATCTCTATATCATCTCTAGATCATCTCTACATCTCTATATCATCTCTATATCAGCTCTACATATCTATCTATCTATCTATCTATCTATCTATCTATCTATCTATCTATCTATCTATCTATTTCTCTATATGTCTATATTATCTCTACATCTCTATATCTCTATATCACAATGTCTCTAAATCATTTCTATATCTCTATATCATCTCAATAGTATTTCTATATCTCTATGTCATCTCTATATCTCTATGTCATCTCTACATCTCTATATCATCTCTAAATCATCCCTATATCATCTCAATATCTCTATAACATCTCTATATCATCTCTCTATATCTCTATATCATCTCTGTATCTCTATATCATCCCTATATCTCTATATATGTATATAATCTCTATATCATCTATATATATAAAAAATGGAAATATTACTGTTTGCTCATTTGCATGTCTTAGACAGGTCTGCAACCCCACATTTCACCATTATCACCCAGCACACAGCACTTCCACTGCAGCAAGGGATTCTGGGAAATGACATGCAAAAGAGCACACAGTGCCACTTTTTGCTTCAAACACCATTTTAAACATGGTTCCCTATAGGCTTAAGCTTTCTGCATGGTCACAGCTTTAAGCACAGCAAGGGTTAAGATGCATAGCCAGTAAACCCACCCACTGACAGCCGTTTCGACCTTAATGGGTCTCATCAGTGTGGGGTTGGTTACACTGGCTATGCAAAAATGAAGCAATGAGGATGGGTTTTACCATACTTAGTTAAGTTATGGTGAGTAAAAAAAGTAACAAAAACCCTCCACAGCAAAGCATATAGCAAATGGAAATATTACTGTATGCTCATTTGCATGTCTTAGACAGGTCTGCAACCCCACCTTTCACCATTATCACCCAGCACACAGCACTTCCACTGCAGCAAGGGATTCTGGGAAATGACATGCAAATGAGCACACTTTTTGTTTCAAAACCATATTAAACATGGTTCCCTATAGGCTTAAGCTTGCTGCATGGTCACAGCTTTAAGCATAGCCAGGGTTACGATGCATAGCCAGTAAACCCACCCACAGACAGCCAATGATATATATATCATCTCTATATCACGATATCTCTAGATCAGCTCAATATCATCTCTATATCATCTCTATATCTCTTTATCATTGCTATATCATCTCTATATCTGTTTATCATCTCTATATCTGTATATCATCTCTATATCATGTATATATCATCTCTATATCTCTATATCATCTATATACAGTGGCGGCCAGCTTTATTCTAAGCTGGGAGCCACCGCGGGAATTTTTAAACCCGCGGACGGCGCGCGGCTCTTTTCGGCCGTTACGGCCGGTTTCCCGCACCTCGGGCACTTTCAAATGATAAGCGCCATTAGCGCTTATCTTTTGAAGCGGCCGCCGCGCGGGAAAGCTGGCCGGGACAGTATCTCTTTATCATTGCTATATCATCTCTATATCTCTATATCATCTCTATATCTCTATATCATCTCTATAGCTCGAAACAAAAACACAAACCAAAAATAGGTGGATGGAAAATAGTTAAAAACCACCTAGGACATACTGATGACACTTACCTGGGAAATTCTGGTAGATTCTGGGGCAGATGCAATAGGACCCTGCACCATCGAGGATATCCCAATAGGACCCTGCACCATCGAGGACAGCATTTTCACCCCTGCGAGGACACCTAATCCGGTCTCCGGAGGCGTTGGGTAACATATCCCGAAACTGCTTGTTAATACTGCAATTGATGTACGCACATTACTCACCCTTTTATTGTTTATGTGAATAATACTTTTTAATGCACTATGAGCGTTGTGCGCTGTGTCTTTTTTGTATTTATCTGTTAGCTCCAGGGGGATCCTGAGCCCCCCCTTCATCGCAGCTGCAGACGCTCAATTCTAGGTTAAGTTATTTAATTCACTTTATTTTCACCTTATCACGTCACGTTCCAATTAGTTGCGCACTGTTATCTCTTCTTTTTTCACTAGATTCTGGGGCAGTCTCACAGTAAATGTCTGAACATTGGTAGAAAAAACAGGATATTCAGCGCTCGTGCTGTATGATGGTGTGGATGATCCCTTTGCAGCATGTACATAAAGCGTCTCCCCAGAAACTCTCAAATCTAGGTGAACCCCCCTTAAAAAGGGGGGAGGGCACCCTGAAATACAAGATAATAAAAAATGCACAAATGCGCACCAGGGATTAGTGGAAGGTAATTTATTAAAAATACACACAAACTCTGAGGGGATCCAACCCCACCTCAGAACAGCTGTGCAGCTGGACGGCTAAGTACTACCCAGGAGAACACCTGATGGTGACTAAACCCTAAGCTGCACAGTATACAAATACAGTAAAATTTATATAAAAACACATGAAAGAAAAAAACAAACATGAAAACAACCTATCAACAGATTTGTATAGAAACCGCCATAAGGTTGGGCACTGGCAAGGGGAAACGGACACTCACACTGAGACAGTCAGCAGACTCGCGGTGGCTGCACAGGATCCGGATCTCAGCACTGCAGAGATGGAAAAAAACGCTGCTGTCTCCTGCAGGCTCCGTCTCAGCTTACCAGCATACACGCGCAGGATGACCTTAGTAGTATAAGAGTGACTTTCCCAGTCCTCCGGAATCCACAGGAGATAAGTAAAGGTCCCAAGGACGTCCAGGCAGGAACAGTATGTGATGAGTACCAGCCTCCGAAGTCAGAGGGACATATACCACACATCGGGGAGCCCGCGAGGACCCTTACTGCTGCTGGCGTCTGCCTTACTTGGTTATACACGCGTGTTATTCCAGTCCTGCTGTAAGTAGGGTTTTGGGTTTTAACCCCTTAATGACCCGCTGCAGCAGGCTCCGTTTGTTTTAATAAATAGTTATTTTATTTTCAGCTTGTTTTGTTTAGTGTTATGTCTCTTGTTATGTGTTTTATGTTGTTTGTTCAATTTTAATATTACGTATTACACTATCATTTTCTTTTTGTTTCTGTCCCTAAGTACCGGACCCCGGATTGGAGATCTTTCAGTGATTGGACCATTTGGATCCTCTCCCCCTCCATTTGTTTGGACTCTATTTGGGACTTATTGGACTTTTTTGGGCGCTGTCTGTATATGTTCCCTATTCCTGCCAACAGTCAATATTGAGCCTGCAAGCTCTACTTCCCTGTACTAAGGTCCACCATACCCTTTATGGAGCAACTATTACCACATTACGCTGATAACACTATACTATACCTGCACCTTAACGCTGCTGCTTCATGCCATTTCATTCCGGAATATACTTTATCTGAACATGTTTTGTTGTTGAATGGTTTGTCTGTTAAACAATGGGAATAGTACCTACAGGGCACAGTCCCGGCAATGGTTCCCCCTGTCCTCCCAATACCCCCCAAAGGGATAAGTGATTCAGCATCTGGGCCAAACAAGTGTCCCCCAGCGGGGAGCCACCTCCCCATCACATGAGTCCACAGCCCTGTCTCAGTTGACAATGTCCCAAGCCACTCACCTTATCTTGCCCAGGATCTCCTTTGTGTTGAGGCCGGATATTTGTATACTCATCTTCCACACAAAAACATTACAAACATTAACCATATAGTTAACCGCAGGTTCCCGAAGTGCTGGAACCCGGCTACAAATGATAATATCGGCCCAATGTGGGCACAGTACACAGATAGAAGATTTGTACAATAAACTGCACATACATAACCAAATACACCATATTATTGACAGGTATGGGTAATGGTGGGCTTAACCTTTTATTTAAGAGAGGCCAAATCTAACCATACAATCACAATCATCCCAAAGGGGAATAAATTCAAATGGCAGTGGGCAAGACATGTCGCAATGAGAAATGACCATCGTTGGACAAAGATGAGACTTGACAGAATTCCAAGAGAGAGTTAAAGTCCAAGATGACAATCAAAATTATGATGGGTGGAGGAATGCAGAAAATGTGTTTGAGCAATGAGGAGAAGGGAGCCTTGCAACTGCAGTACCTGGAAGATCATTGGGGGTGCCTTTATCCAGCAGTGGATTGACAAGGGCTGAAGATGATGAGGATGACTTAATATGGATGACTATAATATAATTGTAGATAGTTTGGCTGTATTGCTGTTAAAATAAATCTTAGACAGATTTAATAGAAAATCTGCCAATTTAAAACAATTGTATTCATTCCTAATAAGTGATTTCAAATATAGAAAGAAAACATTTTTTTTTGCAGTACATTTACTGTCTGTCAATACTTATTTTTTTTTTTTATAACTTGTATTTTTATTCAGGTAAGGTACAGGAACAAAGTATAACATGACACTGATATAAGCAATTAGAATAAAATTCAGCTAACATGAAGAAGTGATATATTGCACTAGGGGTGACGACAAGAAAACAAAAGACAAGACTGACTCAGACATCACCAAATTCTCGGTAGGTAAATCGTTTGCGTAATTGAGTATCATACATAACAATTTACCGGGTGATGGGGGGGGGGTGACACAGGAGGGAGAAGGATGGTAGGGGTGGGACTACTGAAAGGGGGAGGGGGGTGGGATGATAGGATTGCGGATGGAGTTTCTGAAGACTGTTTATTGGAGCCCATCTTCACATCATTGTTTTTGAGGAACCCTTTTGTCTAGTTGAACGTGGCACCTGAGGCCTTTGTGTGGAAGTGGAATAAGGTCTTTACCCACCGAAGGAGAATGCACCTCGAGCTATCAATGCCATGTTGTGTCGCGCTCCACCCTGGGGATGTATGTTTGGGCTAGCCACGGTATCTAGATTTTTAGATAGTTGATGCCAGTGTCATTAACCAGACTCGTTAACTTTTCCATCTGGCAGACAAACCAAATTCTGTTTCGAATCTTGGGAATGGATGGGGTTTCATTAAGTTTCCATACTGCTGCGATCTCGCACCGAGTCGCTAGAGCAATATGCCCAATTAGTTTATTGCTTGCTCTTGAGAGCCCTTCTAGTGGTCTGTTCAACAAGAACAGCCATGGGTCTAGAGGAATCGGGAGGCCCAAGATCCTCTGAGTCCAATCTCGAATTTCTTCCCAGAGAGGGGCGATCCGTGGGCAAGACAACAGCATATGTAACAGGTCAGCCGACTCTCCACACTGTCGAGGGCACAGCGGGGAGAGTCCCGGCACATACCTTGATAATTTTAGCGGGGTGTGGTACCATCTCATTAGGACCTTATATGCATTCTCCTTAAGTGTGGCGCAAATTGAGCTTTTGGCAGCTGCTAAATAGATTTTGTTCCAATCCTCGTCTTCCAGGGATTCTCCTAGGTCAGACTCCCACTGGGATCTGTATCTCGGGTGTCTCTGCTCGGGGACCTCAGAACCGACCACCTCCCCGTATAACTGCGATGTGAGTCCCGAAGTGTCTGATTCTACCAGACAGAGCTTTTCAAAATTAGTATGCTGCAGGACGCAGTGTTTCAGGGCACAGCCAAAGATGATCAGGATAACAGCTTGTGGTTAAAAGGTAATCTTTATTCGAACATCATGGTGCAGACAGAGGAATGGAGGGTAGCTCTTACGCGTTTCACGCCTAGCTGGCGCTTCGTCAGAGAGTGAAAATGTTATGCATATATGTGAGCATAATATATGAGCATAACATTTTATGATTACCTTTTAACCACAAGCTGTTATCCTGATCATCTTTGGCTGTGCCCTGAAACACTGCGTCCTGCAGCATACTCATCTACTCATCATTATCACGGATGCACGCCACCAACAAGAAGAAGACAGGCTTTTCTCATGTGAGTGTTTTATCCTTTTCTTTGCTGGAAGGTGTATTATCAAGGTGGTTGCAAGCGTGTGTGACATTGTCCTCATTAGGAGTAATGTGGTGGAGCTAATCATTCTCCACTCACAGCACCCCTAGGACTTCAACATATATGTCCTATACACAACGCTCACCTATACACTTATCACTCACATTTATATCAGACGCCTGCATCACTATATCTTCAATCAAGAAATTCTATATGGACATTATCACAAGTATTCCTCTACAGTCATTCTGAGCACTATTGATGAACTTTGTTCCTCTGCTTTTCAAAATTAGTTAGTGCTGGGTAAGGGGCTAATTTATTGTAGAATGCTCAGATCTGGAGGTATTTGAAAAATTCAGAGTGGGGAATATTCTTTTCAGATCTAATATGTTCGAATGATTTAATTTTTTTTACCAATTCACTCCAGATCCCTGAGGTGCATATAACCGGCCATTATCCAACTAGAGGTACTACCGTACTGCAGGCCCGGAGCAAAGTTGGAGTTCCCACAGGCAAGGTACCGCCAAGCCCCCTGCAGCTGGGGGTCTTTTCATAGTTAGTTTGTTTACTCTCGGTTTTTTGCCTCCCCAGATAAACTTGGAGATATCAGACTGACGCGAGAGTAGGTCTTTCAGTCTCAGTGGCACCGGTAGCGTTTGGAATAGGTATAGGATACGGGGGAGGAGATTCATTTTAATACTTTGTATCCTGCCTATCCAAGAGATTCTTTGGGAGGACCACTTTAAGATGTCCGCTTTTAGAGATCGAATTAGGGGGGGATAATTTGCCTTATAAATGTCTCTGACGTCTCTGGTAATATGGACTCCCAAGTATTTAATCTGGTTCTGTTTCCAATTAAAATCAAAATTAAGCTTTTCAACCTCCCCGGGGTGGCTGATGTTAAGAGCTTCCGATTTAGATTGGTTGATTTTGAATCCAGATATTTTTGCAAATTTGTCTAGCAAGTTGAAGAGATTTGGCAGGGAGGTGAGGGGCCGTGATAATAATAATAGAATGTCGTCAGCATATAAAGCTGCTTTGTGGGATTGTGAGCAAATATCTACCCCTACTATGTCTGGACAACCATGTATCTGCGCTGCTAGGGGTTCCATACAGAGGGCAAACAGGAGGGGGGATAACGGGCACCCCTGTCTCGTGCCGCTTTTAATTTGGAATTGGCAGATGGAAAGCCCTGGTGTATGACCCTAGCAGTAGGACCTGAGTAAAGTGCCATAATTGCTTCACTCACCCTATCCCCGAATCCAAATGCCCCGAGCGTCTCCTTTAAATACGGCCAGTCGATCCTGTCAAATGCTTTTTCTGCATCCAGACTTAACATCATAGTAAGAGAAATTAGGGTGCTCAAACCCCAGACAACTTCATCCAATATATAACAGTATAGCACTATCCGTGGAGACACCAGAGGGAGTGGGAATAAACAATAGACCTGTGAGTCACTAAAAATACATTTGTAGCAGTACTCAACTATAACAGTCTTAAGTCATGAAGCCCACTCACGTCATCTCCAGGAGTGATTGCTGGCGTGCCAGCCACAGGGAAGTCCAGAGGCAGGAAGAAGAAAAAATGAATGGCGCACAGCCAGGGAGCCAGGTGGTTACAAAAAAGTTACCTTTATTCAGTGCATGGCTGAAGACATATTCACCCCTTGGGGGACAAAAACAAGCACCTCCTACGCGTTTCGGACCGGTAGGTCCTTTATCAAGGAGTCTGGGATATGGAGGGATGAGGTACCTTATATACATGTGTTGCTATTAGGATAATTGGATAAATCTGCGCGACGTCGCACAAAATGCCCATTGCGCATGCGCATGACGTCACACGGGGCACCGATACATCAGCCCTAAGGATTATGGGTACGGACCGCCCCCTGTTCCAGTCTGCGCATGCCCACATAAGGCATATACACAGGAGTTCCAGTCCTGTTCTCTGCTCACCGTTCCGCCCATAGTGACGTCACTGCGGGTCTAGGATAGGCTAAGGCGCACTGCTACACCACCAATGAGTATGATAAGTAGGTGATGCGACCACCAATCGAAAACACCCCAGCAGGCATACAAAAATGAGCGCAATGATCCGCAAAGTACTTTAGTAAAGCTGAACTACAAGATATAACGTACATTAAGAGTGAATTAATATTAGGAGCGAATTCATAAACACTCCCAATAATATAATAGTACCTCCTCGCTCCAAATCCCACAGATACAAAAACATTCAGCATAATTGTAAAAAACGGCCTTATTATTAGGTCCACATCAATATAAGACATCATAATCAAAACATAACATACAATGTCTACCTTAAAAAACACATACAGAAGATTAAAAACAAAGTTAAACAATCTTAAGACCTTCTTATTGTAAGTCTTTCAGAATTTACCTCCAAGGGGAGGAAGAATCGATGAATCAACATATCTAAGTCTATTACACAAAGTGTATTAGCTAATATCCATAAATTTCAGAGCTAATTTATAATTCAGATAATTAGCAATAATTTTTAACAGTAATTTATATCAATTTTTTGCTTTAACTTTTAGCAACTTGAGTTATTCAGAGTGACAGATGCCGCATGTATTTAACAGCATGTATTTAACCTATTAGTTTCCAACATGTTTGGTATGCATTAGAGGACATCAATAAACTCTAAACCATAGATGCTCAGCAATATACCAAGTGCAGATGCAAGAGCAACAACAAAACCAATGAAAAAAGCAAGTAAAAAAACAGTTTCACAATATTCTAGCAGGGTTAGTATGCTAATATTTTAAGAAATGGCCCAAATTCCATTCTATATTTAGACCGCAGGGAGTTCTGGTCTGGAGCATAAAGATCCAGTAAGCCTCCCTGCGGTCCAAAAGGTTGAGCAAATCCCCCCTCTTTCTCTCAAAAAGACTTTTTCAATTCCTTGTACTTTTAACCCCTTAATACCACCTTTGGGGCAGTTTGAAAAATGTTTATAGACCGGGTGGGATACATCTCCTTTTTTGATAAGTCTGACATGTTCAAGTATCCTATTCTTAAGAGATCTAGTTGTCCTCCCTACATAATTAATTCCACACCTGCATGTTAGGAGATAAATGACATATTGTGTGTCACAGTTTATAAAAGATTTAATAGGGAAATCCTTATTGGACATAAAGCCCCCAAAATGTCGGGATGGAACCATAAAATGACAAATTTTACAACCTCTACATCTATACGAACCTTTCATTACGAATTTTCTAATGGAGGGAGGTGAGGAAGCGACATAGCTAGGTGACACGTAAGTCGCGCAGATTTATCCAATTATCCTAATAGCAACACATGTATATAAGGTACCTCATCCCTCCATATCCCAGACTCCTTGATAAAGGACCTACCGGTCCGAAACGCGTAAGAGGTGCTTGTTTTTATCCCCCAAGGGGTGAATATGTCTTCAGCCGTGCACTGAATAACGGTAACTTTTTTGTAACCACCTGGCTCCCTGGCTGTGCGCCATTCGTTTTTTCTTCTTGCTGCCTCCAGACTTAACATCATGTTTTGTGATTTTCCTTTGTTAGCCAATTCTATCAGATCAATGATTCGTCGGGTGTTATCCGCTGCTTGTCTACCTTTAATAAATCCGACTTGATCTGGATGTATCAGTCTGGGCAGGATCTGACTTAGTCTATTGGCCAAAAGCTTGGCGTAAATTTTGATATCAGTATTGATCAGGGAAATTGGTCTATAGCTTTTGCATTCCAGCGGATCTTTGCCTGGTTTACGAATTAGTGAAATAGACGCCCGAAGCATCTCCCTGGGGATTGGGGCTCCTGCTAAGATCGCGTTAAACATGTGGAGCAGTCTTGGGGCAAGTACTTTGCAAAACTTTTTATAGTAAAGCCCCGAAAAGCCGTCTGGGCCAGCGGCCTTTGACGGTTTTAATTCTTTTATCACCGTGGTTATTTCCTCAATAGGGAAATCGGCACCCAGACTATCTCTGTCCGCCTCCGTGAGCTTTGCTAGATTCGAGTTCCCCAGGAAATCTCCAAGGGTCTTACTCGTTTTTGGTGAGTGTGCCACTTTCTCCCCGTTGTAAAGAGACTCATAGAATTTACCAAATTCGTCAACTATAATTTTAGGGTTGGCCGAGGTGGGGCCTGATTTCAGTCTAACTGCTTGAATATTATAGTTGGACTGTCTGTTACGTAGCAGTCGGGCCAGCATCGTATCTGGCCTGTTAGCCCTCTCGTAAAATTTCCTCTTGGACCAGCATAGAGAATTGTTTGCCCTGGATGTCTAAAGCATATTTAATTCAATCTTAGTATCTTTCAGATCTTTGAGAGCCTACGGGTCTGAGTTTTTTTTATGTCTCACAGACAGGGAGCTTAATTTAGACTGAAGGGTGATAATTTTAGCATCCCTTTCCCTCTTGCGTCTCGCTGCGACACTTATCAATGTACCTCTAAGGGTCGCCTTGTGAGCCTCCCAGAGAACCATCTGAGATTCCACAGAGCCTGTATTGATTTCAAAGAATTGGTCTATTTCCTTACCAATGTGTTCGCATATGTCAGGTATTTTTAAAAGTGATTCATTTAGTTTCCAGTTTGCTCCGAGCCTGTCATGTTTAATTTGGTTACACCTTAGCTCTATAGGTGCATGGTCAGACCACGAAATATCATGGATGTCCACTCGGGCGACCAACGGGACCAGTCTACTAGAGACGAAGAAGTAGTCGATTCTACTGTACGAGTTGTGAGGGTGTGAGTAGAATGTATAATCCCTATCTAGTGGGTGTAACTCTCTCCAAATATCTGTCAGATGGTTTTTCCGGAGGCCAGAGGTAAGGGCGAGTCGCTCTCTTTTGTTATTCTCTTTACGGGTGCTGGATCTATCTAATGGTGGCTGAAGGGCTATGTTGAAATCCCCTGCTACGATTATATGACCATGTGCCCATGTGTGTAGGATTTGGAAGAAGGTGTCAAAAAATTGTGCATCTTTCTCGCAAGGAGCATACACGGCCGCTAAGGTGATAGGTTGCTCATGTATGAAGCCTGCCAGGATAATGTAGCGACCTTCTTTGTCCTTTTTAACCGTTTTAGCAGTAAAGGGGATCTTATTGTTTATTGTTTATTGTCAATACTTATTTAAAATGTACTATTTTCAGTATTTTGAAAAACAAAAAAAAATGACCATGAATTTGATCTGGTTCCAAAAGAAGCTTTTCTTTCTAATTGTAACAGGCTATTTCCAAGAATTTTTTTTCATCTTCAAAGTTTAAGTGCACATGACATTTTTTGTATCTTTGTTTCTTGGCCTTTGAATTGAAGCAGTGGACGCAATCGAGCTATAATTAGGTGAAGGTATGAAATGTTTTTTTCGCTTCAAACCATTTTATTGTGTGAATCATCAGTGATGAAAATATTGCTTTTATGGTAGTCCAGAACATAGAAAAAAATAAATAGGATGACGCAGGAAAATGTATACTACTGTATGGCATTTTGAAAAGCTATTACGGTTGCTAAGAATTGTAAGGTACTGTAGGCAATATAATTTCATTTGAAAAAGAAATAAATAATCTTTTATAACCTTATAGCGCTCTACTATTTAAGGGATGCCTTGTGGAAAACCTACAAAGTAACTAGCACTACCAAGGATCGTAATAACTACAGATGCCTGCGGAATATGTGCACAAGACAAACAAGACATGCAAAAGCACAATATTACTCTGACAATCTTCACCAGAATACTTCAAACCCAGTTAATTTCTGGAAGGTTATCCACAATATATACCAGCCGTCTAGCCATCAACAATCAAGTAATATCATGAAGGAGGACTGTAACAGGGGACTTATCCCTGTTCAGTAATGTGCCTTTAATCTAGCAGTGTGGTAGTTAATTACTAAACACAGGAAGTGACTCCTTAGCTCTGACTGAGAGCTGACCTTTGGAGCTGACCGGTCTTGAGCTCTGCACAGCAGAGCTGATTTCAAGACACAGGGAAAACTACTACACCTGAAGCTGAACCAGGAAGTGAGAAGATTTTCCCTCCAAGAAACAGATAAGACTTTTATTCTTAAGAGACTGCTTATATGTGCTTATTTTCATGCTATATGCTTTTTGCCTACAAACAGTCTGAGAAAAAAAAACAAAAAAAAAAAACTCATGCAGCAGAGATCAGAGTTAAAGGGACACACCACTGAAACTTACACTGCCTTGAAACTTACAAAACCACAGATGGACTCTTTGCCCCAATCCCCAGAGGAGAGAGACTGCTGAAGCAGCTAAAACTTTATTTGCCTATCACAAAGCGTAATATGGTCATTGAAATAGGGGTTTTGCCTTCCAGCCATAGTCAGGGTTCAAGAAGTGAGTCAGCCCTTAAAAGGGATAGGTGTTTGTTTTTTCAAAAGTTTCGCTGAAGCAGTGATTACAGATGGTGACCCACGAGTGGTACTGATTTTGCAAATAAAGGTTGCCACACCGCATAGGGCTACCAGCTGTGAATGGAGTATATGCAGAAAAGTGTGAAAGTTGATACAAAACTGTGCTGAAGCAGGGGAATTTTTAGCAAACAAATGCTGAGTGTAAAATTGCCCTATAAAGGAAAAGGTTTTTCAAAGCCAATTGCTGTGAAGTGTGAATGCCATAATACCCAAAGATGAGACTGAAAATTACTGAACTCAGGCAGAAAACAAAATTCTGTTGCTGAAGCGGAGGGATTGCACCTAGCAAGTAAATGGTGTATAGCAAATAGACTTTTTTACCTAGCAACTGCACATCTTGTATACCTAATAAAAGAAAATGCATGCACAGTACTGCTGATATTGAAAAAAAAAATTACCCAAGAAAGAAAAGTCTACAGAGATGCCTGTGAGAGCTACGACCTCTACAAGCAAAATATGCCCATTCCAGTCCAATAAAGAGGAAGACATCTCTTATGGGGAACCCGAACCGAGTCACACCCACAAAACACCCCAAGAATAGTGGGGATGCCTGAACTCGGCACGAACAGAAAAGACCGCTCCCTTTGATGACGAATATGATCAGCAGGAGACAGAGCGGGAGCAGTGGATCACTGAATATTTCTGTCAGCTGAAGCAGCTGCAAGAAAAGCCTTGCGTATATAATGAAGCTGCTAAAATTTCAAATGAAGATGGAGACCCCAATATCCCTGAAGTCACGGTGCCATCCAAATCAAAAAGGCGGAAAAAGAAAAGCAGTTCTTCAATTACCGTGGAAGGAACAGACATGTCCGCAGATTTTGTGGAGGAAAAGGGGTTGCCCTGCAGCCTAGAGAAAATGGAGAATTCGTCCCGCGGGTAACCGAATATCCAGAGGGCCCAAGGCAGAAGTCGTGTACCCCAAAGAAGTGTCTGTCCGGTTCCAACAGTGAGGAACCCTCGGCCAACCATCCCAGGGAAGTGGAGTCGGAGCCAGTGAGTGACGATCCCTTGACCAGCCCTGAAGATGCACTGCAAGCTGCCAGGCATGACTGTGATCTACTCTGTGAAGAATTGGAAAGGGAGAGAAAAAATAATGCTGAGCTATAGAAGACTGTGCTCGAAATTTACTCTGCGGCCAAGACCGAATTGGAGGATCTCAAGACTGAGCTAGATACTGCAAAGGCTACTATTTCCGCCATAGAGGAAAAGCAGAGCCAATCTGATAAAATGGTGGCTACTCTAAAGCGGAAGTATGAGGAGGCACTGAAGCAGATGACAGTCTTCCAGTAAGAGGTTCACACTCTTCGCATAGAGCTGAATGCCTCACAACAGGAGGTCAACAGTGTCCGGATAGAGGTGGACGTATCTCAGAAAGAGGTTCAGACACTCCGCAGAGCACTGGATGCCTCACATCATGAGACCAACAGCTGCCGCACAGACCTGGAAGTTTCCAGAAAGGAACTACACAGTCTCACTATTGGTAAAGAAACTATTGGTAATCTTGAAACAGATCTCAAAGTCTCTCAGAAGGAGCTTCAGACCCTCAACCTAGCGAAGGAAGTCTCACGCCAGGAGATTGTCATTCTCAAAGCAGATGTGTGTAAATGGAAGGAGGACTGCAAAGAGGCCCTGAAGAATACAAAGACTGAAAAAGGAGAAAATTCAAGATTAAAAAGAGAAAACTTAAAACTGAAAGAAGAAAATGTTCAGTTAACAGAAGAAGTCAAGGAAAAGTTTGACGCAGAGCACCGACTGCAGAACCAACTGCAAGGTCTGCGTACACAACTCCAGTGTGCTGAGGAGAAGCAGCAAACGCTACAGGAAGAAAAACTGCAGGCTGCTAAAGAGGTACAAGCGCAGCAGGAACGTCTGAATACCCAGTACGTCCCCACAGAGCAGTATGAGGAGCTAAAGGCCACGCTGCATGTCTTCAGAGCATCGTTGGAAGCGGAGCTTCGATACCAGGTGACTCTGTATGAGAGGGAGCATGATAAGGCTCAGAAACTGGAGCAAGAGCTGGAGAGACAGAGAGACTGTTCCATTCCCTTGAGTCAGTACCCCAAGGAGAAAACAGACGCAGCGGCAACCTTGACGACAAAAATTACAGAGCTCCAGAATATGAAAGAGACTCTGATACAGATTCCTCCAATACGGAAAAAGGTATTGGCTCTGCCCAAGCACCAGTATCCCACAGTAACTAATGCCCGCAAGGACAAGGGTACAGTGAGAGTTGGGAACTCCACGCAACTTCAAAACAAAATTACGAAGTTTGAGCCACCAAAGAAAGCACTAGCCAAACCTACAGCTGCCCAACAGGCAACAAACAGAGGTAGGAGTGCAGAATCAAAGCCAGAAGAATCCTTAGCTGAAGAAGCTGAACTGGCGACTCCATGGTGTGGAGAAGCTGCAGAAAGACCACTTCAAGAGCAGATAACTCAAAGGGCTAGTCCTAACTGCTCTACAACTGTTGCCATACACTTTGTCTACAAAAAGAGGAGTGCACGATGCAACAGAAATCTCAAGACTGCGCACGTGATAAAAAGACTTTACGTGGAAAATGTCCTCCTCGAGCGACTGAGGAGTGCTGATCTCAAGCATCTTCGGGAGGAGACAAAAATAAACTGGAGAAAGGGCTCCAATCCCAGCGGGACAGAGGGTTCTCTTCCTCCATCCACTCTCATTCAAGTCACAGAGATATCTAGAATGAGAGTGGAAGGATGGGCTTTGGCCGTGGTAAGCCCGAGCTTCCCACAAACAGGGGAGGTATGTAACAGGGGACTTATCCCTGTTCAGTAATGTGCCTTTAATCTAGCAGTGTGGTAGTTAATTACTAAACTCCACCTGCCTGATTATATTGTTTACAAAAAGCCTGCCTTTGAGACAGGAAGTGACTCCTTAGCTCTGACTGAGAGCTGACCTTTGGAGCTGACCGGTCTTGAGCTCTGCACAGCAGAGCTGATTTCAAGACACAGGGAAAACTACTACACCTGAAGCTGAACTAGGAAGTGAGAAGATTTTCCCTCCAAGAAACAGATAAGACTTTTATTCTTAAGAGACTGGTTATATCTGCTTATTTTCATGCTATATGTTTTGGGGCTGCGAGACATGCTTAACTTATGGAGATGTGAACTAATTGCATAGGATTTCACTAGAAATACTCCCAAGTGAATGGAAGCTTTGTTCCCCCCCCCCCTGTGTTTGGATAATTTCCTGATGAAAAGGAACAGGCACAATAGAGCCTATTATAATTTCACATTATAAAGCCTCCTAATTGTGTACCTCTGTGAACGTCCGTCTACAAGGACATTACTCTGACCAATCCCACTGACATTGCAAATGCAATCAATGATTACTTGTGGGGTGTGCTACTAACTTATTAGCGAAATGCAACCAAACCACAAAAATGAACCTCATTCTGAGAGTACCCCTACAGCCCCACCCTCTCCCAACACTGCTCACAATTTTCAATTTGCCCCAGTATCTGACGAGATTAGAGAAGTGCTCCTCAAATTAAAACTAGGCAGCCAATGTGGACTGGATTTACCGCAATCTAAGTTCCTAAGACTTGGTGCCCCAGCCATTGCCAAACCAATTGCTTCCATAGTCAACTGTATTCTGTCTGCAGGCCATATTCCTAAAACCTGGAAAACTGCAAGAGTTGTCCCAATCTTCAAAAGTGGGGACAAAAACACCGTCTCAAACTACAGGCCATTCTCTCTTCTCCCAATAATACCCAAAGTCATGGAAAAATGTGTTCACTCCCAATTAAGCGATTACTATACCAAGACAAATTTCCCTAGCCAATTCCAATCTGTCTTTTGCCCCAAACACTCCAAGGTAACTATCCTGCTAAAAGTTTGCAATGAAATCCAGTGTGGAATGGAACTGGGACAACTCACTGGTGCAATATTCCTAGATTTTGCAAATGCTTTTGATACTGTTGATCATGTTATCTTGCTTAAAAAACGCCAGTGCTCCAGAATAGGGAAGCATGCTTTAAACTGGTTTCATTCCGACCTATTAGGTAGATCCCAACATGTGTCCATCTCAGGCTTTAACTCCAACCCATTGGATATCACCTGTGCTGTCCAACAAAGCTTAGTTCTGGGGCCCCTATTCTTCTCGCTGTACATCAATGATCTTCCTACAGCTTGTAATGGAGCTTCAATTCACATGTATGCAGATGACACAATCCTATATGCACACAGCCCTTGCCTCTCCGACCTTGAACACATACTTCAATCTGATTTTTTGAGACTTGAAAACTGGATTTCCCAAAACAAACTGTTTTTAAACACTGACAAGACTGTACAATGGTATTTGGGACCAAGGCTAAATTTTGAAAGCTTCCAATGACTTAGCTCCAAATCAGAACCAACGCTAATACTATGTAGAGAGAAAATTTACTTGGCTCTAGGAACTTGCTAAACCATAACACAGTAGAAGTAAGGCAGTATTGTGGAGCATATGGAGATAAAATCAGCCTGCTAGTGGAGGTGGGCGTCGGGGTAGCAGGGGAAAATAGCTTCAGGAACAGCACTCAAACCCTCCCAGCAATAACTGTGTGGAGCACCAAGCGTACTCACGATCAGTCACTGATCCCTTAGCGTCCTCCTGGCTGTAGGTGCACCTGCGTGGTGCACCCTCCCTCCGTGGCGTCTCTTAGATCCGGAAGTGATGGTAGGATTGTGAAGGATCAAAAAAGGTTGCCTTTTTTGATCCTTCACATTCCTACCAACGCTAATACTACCCTAACTCCTGTTACTAGTTTTAAATACTTGGGCATATGGTTTGACCCCAAATTAACATTTGGGATGCACATTGATACCCTGACATCCAAATCCTATGCCAAACTCGGTGTACTTTATAGGAACAAATCCTCCCTAAGTCTGCTGGTCAGAAAGCGTATTGAACAGCAGATGCTAATGTCAATTATCGACTATGGGGACATAGTATACGTCTTGGCACCCAAAACAAACCTTAGCAAATTTGATACCCTCTACCATTTTGTTCTCCAATGCAACTACAACACACATCACTGTGAAATGTTCAAAGAACTAGATTGGTCATCACTTGAGTAGATGTAAGAAGAGTAGAGCACCATCAGAAACAGGAATCAGGAGAGTATCCAAATAGCAAACAAATCTTTAATGGAGTTAAGACAGCATAAGGAAGTACCTCCTATGCGTTTTGAACGTCTTGTTCTTTATCAAAGACTCCTTGATAAAGAACAAGATGTTCGAAACGCGTAGGAGGTTCTTCCTTATGATGTCTTAACTCCATTAAAGTTATTTTGCTATTTGGATCCTCTCCTGATTCTTGTTTCTCACTGTGCTCTACTCTTCTTATATCTACTTGGACTCTACCAGCAGAAGCACGTCGTCCCTACAAGGAGGTGTTCGTGAGTTTTTAGCCCTTACTGTTGCCTCATTGCCTCCAATGAAATTGAATGTTGTGAGTTTACTCATTCACTCTCGGTTTTCAGGGATTTATGGCTTTATTTGGTTATATGGACTAACTCACTAATATGATATACACCAACCTATGTTCTGGGATTCATTACTCACTATATAGCTGGGTATTTGAGCAATCTGATAACGCTCTTTACTACAATTGGTCATCACTTGAGTCTAGGCGCAAAGTTCAAATCTCCTGTCTTGCCTTCAAATACTTTCTTGACAAGCTGCCCATCTACCTGAACAAGCTTCTCACCCCTACTACATGCAGCACTTATCATCTGTGATCTGACTCCAAAAGACTGTTCATGGTCCCAAGGTTCAGCAATGTATCCGGCCGCTCCTCCTTCTCTTACCGTGCACCCCAAAACTAGAACAATCTACCAGAGACTCTCACAGCCACCGGCAGTCTAAGTTATTTCAAAACTAAAGCTGTCTCACATTTTAATCTGGTCTGTAACTGTTACATACGCCTATAATATATAGTATCTCTAACAGTGCATGCAATGTCTTGTATATAATGTATACCCTGTTCACTTATGTATTTGTAACCATGTATTATGTGTCATCATAACTCTGTGCCCAGGACATACTTGAAAACGAGAGGTAACTCTCAATGTATTACTTCCTGGTAAAACATTTTTTAAATAAATAAATAATTGTATTCAATGTAACTTCTTAATGAAAAAATAACCATAATCACATTTGTGTGACTATATTAGGCCACTTACAAATCGATATAGGCATGAATTGACAGTATTTTCAAAATGCATGAACACTTCTACTTTCAGAGCCAATTAGACATTGATTGACAAATTAGAAATAGAAAATGGCAAATTTAAAATATTCACAGCTCAAATGTTTAATGGAATATCAATCAGAAGCTTCTCCTTATTTAGCCTTCCCAGACAGGGAAAATAAGCAAATGCAAAAAGGAGTATCCAGGTAAAACAATACAATCTATGTTATTTTCTCCAAAATCATTCAGTACAAATCAATATTCGTAACACCAACAAATAACAAAAATCAGACCATTCTAATATAAAGCAGAAGGGCAAAAATGTCTATGGGGTATATTCTAGTAGCAGCAAGTTGTTCCTTGTAAAACCTCACAAACATGGTTATAGGTCAAGGTACAACATTTTACCTACAGGTAGCTGTATTCTGTGTTAAAGTTTTCAATTGTTTAAATGTGTCTATAAAAAGGAACAAACCAATCCGTCCCAGATTACACTTTGTTTTGGAGGAGTGAGAGAGGGAGCTCAAAAGTATGCTGTGACAGTAGAGCTTCCAGCATCTGGTTTAGTTCAATGGTGCCCAAAATAGCAGAGATAGTGGTTTCTGATCTTGTTCGGTGTCAGTATCCCATTCATCAAAAGAGTCCTTAGACTTGTCAGTATCTGTTTTATGGAAATATTTTATGAGGTGTGGGGTGACTCATTTAAATATACTTTCCATATCTCATTAGAATATTTCCCAGGTACCTTCAGGAGTGCTACTTTTTAAGCACAAGTACCTCTCCCTACAGTATGTTATTTGGAAGGGATATATATACACAATTTGAGATACTACATAAATTGTCTCTTCCTCTCACCTATATAATGAAGCATCCATGTTGTGTGAAGTTCATTTTTGGTTGATACATAACTTAATTTTGCACTAACACTATTAACAGACTTTTGGGGGTTTACACCAAAGAAACATTCTTTTTAATACATAACATCTGTATGCCTAAGGCAGTACATTTAGTAAGGCAAATAAATACATTTTAGATTAGTATACAGGTACACACAACCACAATTTAAAATTACATTTCTGTTCATCAATTTTGTGCCAAAAAGCTGTTTGTGATTCTTATACATAGGTCCATTGTTTCTGCGTGTGGACATCACATATACTAAATTACAATATTCTTATACAGAACATAAGTTTGGAATAGATGAAATACATATGTATTAAGATTTAGCGCCAGCATGGGCGTGAAGAGGTGCGGCGTGACACCTACATGAACACTTTGTTGTCCGCACCTCGTCTATGACTTGGCTATGGTCAACTAGAATAAATATTTGTGCGATTAATTATGTTATTGCAATTCATTACATGGCCGGCAGGTAATGCACTGAATATCTTTTCCTATGTTACTCGGTAGCCGTAAGGGAGTCGCAAGTATTGATGCCCTTGAATGCTACACCCCACAGGTGTCTCAATACAAAACACAATGTAGATATGTCTCACTTTAAACACTGCATTTCTTTGTTTAATGACCTTGTACTTCTCTACTGTAGCAGTATCACACTTTATTCAGATCACTATGCATTAACAACATTTGTCTCAGTCCATTTGTACATGGCATGGAACATGGCAATTAATAGACCAGCCTTCAGTTATGCATATACAATATATTTTGCCATTCAAGACAGTACAGATAAGAGGGCAACTCTATCTGAGATCTATCAGTACTGTATATCGCTACGAATTACCCATTCTATGAAGAAGAAAAAAAGCTGAAAGAATTCTATTCGACACACCTTAAGCATTACTGTAATTATTGCTTTATTAAAATAGTGCGCCCAGGCATTTTTTTTAATTTGGGGATGGGATCATTTGGGTGATATGACATCACTTCGAAGGGGGAAGCACAACTAACAGGTACAATGAGCTTCCCTCCCTTTAAAGCTGCAGTTCAAGCTGCCGTGTTTTTTTTAAGTGTTGTTTTTTTACTTCAATAGTTAAATGTGTGTAATACCAATTTACCTACTGAAGATCAAAGCCGCAGGTCAATCCCTTCTCCTTTGACTAATCAGTGAAGATTGGTGACATCATTACTAGCTGGTATCTGATAAACGCCCCTCTTTCAGTGTGAGTGAAATGCTTATGAATATTCATGAGCACTCCACTTATGTGCATGCCCCTGATCCCATCACACACACACATGCACACGTTCACACGTACACACGTAAAAAAAGTGACAAAAACCCTCCACAACAAAGCATATAGCAAATGGATATATTACTGTATGCTCATTTGCATGTCTTAGACAGGTCTGCAACCCTGCCTTTCACCATTATCACCCAGCACAAAGCACTTCCACTGCAGCAAGGGATTCTGGGAAATGACATGCAAACGAGCACACAGTGCCACTTTTTGCTTCAAAACCATTCAACATGGTTTCCCTATAAGCTTAAGCTTGCTGCATGGACACAGCTTTGAGCACCGCCAGGGTTAAGATGCATAGCCAGCAAACCCACCCACAGACAGACTGTTTCGACCTTAATGGGTCTCCTCAGTGTGGGGTTGGTTATGCCAGCTATGCAAAAAAGAAGCAAGGGACAGGGTTTACCATGATTAGTTAAGTTATGGTGGGTAAAAAAAAGTGACCAAAACCCTCCACAACAAAGCATATAGCAAATGGATATTACCCCGCCTTTCACCATTATCACCCAGCACACAGCACTTCCACTGCAGCAAGGGATTCTGGGAAATGACATGCAAACGAGCACACAGTGCCACTTTTTGCTTCAAAACCATTCAACATGTGTGCTGGGTGATAATGGTGAAAGGCGGGTTTGCAGACCTGTCTAAGACATGCAAATGAGCATACAGTAATATATCCATTTGCTATATACAGTATATATATATATATATATATATATATATATATATATATATATATATATATATATGTGTGTCAAAAGGAGTGCTAGTGGGCGTGGCTAAATGTATACAACAAAAAACAAACAGATGCCCAAAGCTACTTCCAATGTGACAAAAATACACAGTGCAATACCTATATATTGTCTTGAAAAATGGTCATTTAGTTTAACCCTTTGGCCAAAGCGTCTTAAGCCGGCTGCCACTTCAAGGCAAGACAGTTAGCACACTGTACACACTGTATATATACACATATATATATATATACAGTATACACACACACTATATATATGTATATATATATATTGTGACAAACGGCTTACTCCGGGGCTCCGTCGTTTGTCCGGGACTGTTTAGAACACGGTCTTTTAGGGTAGGTTAAATGATGAGGCGTCACGTACTGTTCCTTTAAACAGGCTATGCCTGGTTTATTCAGTCCCAGGCACTGAGACTGCCACAGTGCATACAACAGAAAACAGATCAAAACAAAAGCTGCTCACCTGAGCGATAACTTAACTTAGATATCCCTGACTCAGGGTTGGAAGTGGCTTTTCCACTTCCAACATCAAAACACGGTACTTTTGCAGTCTTACACAAATGAACAGAAAGATTGAACCTGTTTGGGGAAGAGGCTTCTCCCCTCTGTAGTTCAGCAGCCTTCCAGCCTCCTGGCTCTGGTGGGGAGACCAGAGCAAACAGGAAATCAGTCTTTCATACCTGATTCCTAATTAGCATGACAGGTGACAGAAATCAGGCAGCAGACAAACTCTGGTCTGGATCTCTCATCCCTCAGTTCCAGCGCTTGCCAAACTGTGGGATGGAGTGTATGTATTATAAGGCTGCACTCCCAGGCCAAACAGGATAGAAACTGTCTAGTATCCTGGGAGCCCTATATACGGAATTTATTACCATCCCCTGGTTTCTGTCACATATCCTCCCCCCCAGCTCAGACCTCGAGGGATGAGCGACCATGGATATTAGGGAGTGCATCCTTGACAACCCGTCAGCATTGCCATGTTTGTGCCCTGACCTGTGTTCCACAGAAAATTTAAAGGGTTGTAGGCTTAGGAACCACCTGGTCACTCTAGCATTCTTTTCCCTGTTTTGACACATCCAGGTAAGGGGTGCATGATCTGTGACCAACCGGAATTTTCTCCCCAACAGGTAGTATTTGAGCGTCTCTACAGCCCACTTTATTGCGAGACACTCTTTCTCTACTATGGAGTAATTTTTCTCCTGGGGATTTAGTTTCCTACTTAAATAAAGGATGGGGTGCTCCTCACCTTGAGACTCCTGGGAGAGTACCGCCCCCAGCCCTACCTCAGATGCGTCAGTACCCTTTTGTTAGGTCTAGGGTTGTGAGATATCGGGCTTTGCCCAGTCTCTCTACAAGTTCATCTACCCTGGGCATAGGATAAGTATCAAATTTTGACACCGCGTTTAGTTTCCGGTAGTCATTACAAAACCTTGTTGTACCATCTGGCTTTGGGACTAAGACTATAGGGCTGTTCCACCCACTTTGGGATTCCTCAATTACACCTAGTTTTAGCATTTTTTTAACCTCTAAACTTATAGCCTTTCTTTTGGCCTCTGGGATTCGGTACGGTTTAAGGTTAACTCGGACCCCCGGTTCAGAGACTAGGTCATGTTCAATTACGCTAGTTCTACCTGGCCGTATAGAGAAGATTTCTTTCTTTCTTTTCACTAAATTCTGAACCTCTCGTTTCTGATGAACAGACAGGGTTTCAGCAATGCTAACCTCTGGGTCAGTTTCTTGATTCTCTGACGGACCTGGGGGTACTAGGGTTAACAAGACTTCTCTATCTTTCCAGGGCTTGAGTAGGTTTATATGGTAAATTTGCTCAGGTTTCCTCCTACCTGGCTGTCTTACCTTATAATTTACTTCTCCCACTCTTTCCAAGACCTCATATGGCCCATGCCATTTAGCAAGGAATTTACTCTCCACGGTGGGAACCAGAACTAGTACCCTATCACCTGGAGAAAAAAATCTGACCCTAGCACCCTTATTATATGTATTCCTCTGTGCTTCTTGAGCTTTCTCCATGTGTTCCCTCACTATGGGTAGGACTGCAGCAATGCGGTCCTGCATCTGGGCAACATGCTCTATTACACTTCTGTAAGGGGTAACCTCGTGTTCCCAAGTCTCTTTGGCTATATCCAGTAAGCCCCTTGGGTGTCGGCCATACAATAGTTCAAACGGGGAGAAGCCAGTGGATGATTGGGGAACTTCCCTAATGGCAAATAACAGGTACGGTAACAAACAATCCCAGTTTTTCCCATCTTTATCAACCGCCCGCCGTAACATGCTCTTTAAGGTTTTATTGAACCTTTCCACTAAACCATCTGTTTGTGGATGATAGACTGAGGTTCTGAGATGCTTGATTTTTAGGAGTTTACATAGCTCTTTCGTTACTTGGGACATAAATGGTGTTCCCTGGTCAGATAGAATCTCTTTAGGAATCCCGACCCGGGAAAACAGAACTACTAACTCTTTTGCTATGTTTTTAGCTGAGGTGCTACGTAGGGGAACTGCCTCCGGATATCGGGTGGCATAATCTAATATTACCAATATATGCTGATGTCCCCTAGCAGACTTTATTAGGGGTCCTACTAGATCCATAGCAATCCGGTCAAATGGTACCTCTATTATGGGAAGGGGTACCAATGGGCTGCGGTACGCCTTGAACGGGGCGGTGATCTGACATTCTGGGCATGAGGAACAATAATTCGTAATTTCTGCCAGAACCCCAGGCCAATAGAAGCTTCGGAGAACCTTTTCTTTTGTCTTTTCCACCCCTAGGTGTCCCCCCAATGGATGACTATGTGCGAGGTGTAATACTACGTTACGGAATGTCCGTGGTACCAACAATTGTTTAGTTGTAACTGATTTCCTTTTATCAACCCGATATACTAGGTCGTTCTCTA
>NC_134484.1:334502856-334617856 GCF_040206685.1 Ascaphus truei
GACAAGTATTTTGGGGTTGGGGATTTATATGCATTTGTTTTTTTTTTTAAATATGTATTTGGGGGTGGGAGTTTTTTTAATATGTATTTGAGGTGTTTTTTTGTATGTATTTGGAAGGTGGGAAAGTTTTTTGTATGTGGGGAGAGTGGGTTTTTTGGTGTGTATTTTGTGGGGGGGATTGTGTGTGGGGGGAAGGAATGAGTGAGGAGTGGGGTAATTGATGAAGTGGGGAGCATGAGAGGAGAGAGGAGGTGTAAGAGGGGGTGAGGGAGTGAGTTAGAAGAAGGAGTAATAGGGAGACGCAGGGGAGAGAAATAAATGCGAGGCAGGCAAGGATTGAGTGAGAGTGGGGTAATTGATGGAGGGGGAGAGTGAGAGGTGAGAGGGGGTGAATGAGGAAGAGAGGGAGTGAGATGCAGGGGAGAGAAATACATTGGAAGAGGGAGGAAATAGAGGGAACTTGCGAGGTGTAACATGGGGGGCTCACATGACCGCCGACATTTGGTAGAGGGGCCCGGTCATAACTCTAGTCCTAGGCCCTGGGAAATCTGTCTGCGGCCCTGTTAGGGACCCTCAGGGGGCTGTTAAATGTGTACCAGCTAGATAGCTGTATGTATTAACCCTTGTCACATATACAGGTCACGTGCTCTCAGGTGTGCACAAATGGCCTTCATTACCTTCTGTATCTGTTTGCACTTGTCTGTTCTTACTTGTATGTCATTCATTTTCTGCAATTGATGTCACTATGTACCACCACTGTACTGAGCTATGGAAGATGTTTACAAAGCAAGGAAAATAGTAATAATGAGGGAGTAAGTTTAGAATTTTTTATTATCCAAAACATATACTGAGTTTTGTTCTGGAATAAACTTTAACCGGAGCTTTCCTATTCGCACTTGACTTATATCTCCTTATCCTGAGTGTATCCTGCTATAAATGCAACCTGTAGCAGATGTTATTACCCCTATAAACCTATAAAGGTAAGACACAATGCACCAAAAATCATGTGCCTTAAAGAGAATGCATATGTTACCATTGTTTTCAATGGAGCCGCGGTGCTTCTTGCAATAAATATTGCAGTAGTGTTGATGGGTGCATTACCATCTGCTACATCTTAGCACCTAATTTGTTCAATGGGCGCCACCTCTATTTGTTAAGATTCCATGTAGGAGCTTCTAAACATACCTTGAGGAATTGTTACAAAAAGGAGCTGTTGCCATTTAAATCTACATCCAGTGCTGCAGAATAGATGTATCATTAAATAAAATACTATTATCACTCAGCACCCTCATTTTCTGAATATGTACATAGGTATCACAAATACAAAAGTTTTATTATTTATCTTTATCTGTACATTACATCAGGGATGCAAATTTCCTGGGTGTCTTGTTGCTCGAGCACCTACAATCTTGTCCCTTGCACCTGTGCTTTGTGGTGCTGAGTGGCCTGTCATTTACCGCCAGTCACAGTACTCCCAATCCTGCTTTACTGTCGCGATATCAAAGCATATTGAGCACCCGCCGTAGCAGTGACTGATAGTTCCCTCAGCACCTCTTAGTTTGGAGTGGAGGTGGAAGGACCGGAGTGCAGGGTGGCAGAAGTATGGGAGAACTAGGGGAGGGGGAGAGGTGGAGCGCTCCAGCACTGTGTTTGCCCCTACTCTCCATGAGGTCAGGGGGAGGGGGATGAGTGCTAGTGTTCCATGTGCCTCTGTGCCAGTGAGTGTGTATCAGTGTGAGAGAGTGAGTGAATATATCAGTGTGAGTGAGTCAGTGTGAGAGTGTCAGAATGTGTGTGAATGAGTATCAGAATGTTTGTCACAGATACACACTGCGACACACACTCTGACATACTGTACAGAGCTACTGACTGCGAGGAGGGGGGGTGGATTTCTAGGAGCCAAAGTTGAGAGGGGGGGGAGATGGAGTTGGAAAGACGGAAAAAGTCGCTCCGTGTGACCCCCCACCCCTCTGCCACCCAACACAATTTTGGCTCCTAAAAAATTCTAACGGACGCCTACATTTTTTATATTTTTGTCCACCCGTGCGTATTACGTACTTTCCAAAAAGATCCATATTTCTTCACATTCATAACTACATGCAATAACAATATTTGCTACATCACCCTTTATTTACTGTGTAGTACAGCACATAAATATCTCAACAATGGAGCAATCCCTCTTCTGATTGTTCTGGTACTGGGGAAGCTTCATCTGAAGTCAATAAACTTTTGCTGGGAGTTTTCATGTTCATTGTCTGTAACTTGCTGGATAGCCCTAACCATGCTCTCTGCAGGATGCCACATAACTCCCTAAATGCTTTGCATGCCAGAGTTCTCAAGGCCTATGGTCCAAATAACAATGGTGTACAAAATCTTTTTTTTGCAAATCAAGTAGCTTAGTTAAAAGTTGAAATACTGCCTTTTAACTTATCCTTCTCCATGGTTACAATTATCAATCCGTTATTTTCTTGTCAGTCTTTTCTTTGGAGCATGCAACTTCAAAAGAAAACATTTATGGCTATTAGAATCTAAATCTTTTATAATAATATATTCACTAAGAAATAACTTTTATGACCCTCTCTCATAGTTTGCCAGCCCATGTTTTACCCCAGGGGGCCAGTTCAACATGAGACAGTAGATCAAGATTTGTGTTACAAATATTGTTGTTTAATAACTTTAATTGTTGGTGCCAATATGTAGTGTTAAGTATAATATATATATATATATATATATATATATATATATATATATATATATATATATATATATATATATATATATATATATATTATACTTAACACTACATATTGGCACCAACAATTAAAGTCTATATCTATATATATGTATGTGTGTGTGTGTGTGTGTGTGTGTGTGTGTGTGTGTGTGTGTGTGTGTGTGTGTGTGTGTGTGTGTGTGTGTGTGTGTGTGTGTGTGTGTGTGTGTGTGTGTGTGTGTGTGTGTGTGTGTGTGTGTGTGTGTTTATATACACATTGTCAGCGTTCAAGAGGAAAGACCATCCAGTCACAATTATTCACACATTTTTGACACAAACACAACACAGTAGGCACTGGAAATAATACCCTCTATTGAAATTCCAGGAAATTGTCAAAGTGCTCACTAATCTCTCTTTAACTAACGTGGATCTCCTTCTGAAGTCCCTTGGCAGGGGTTCCTATTAGGTGACACAGCACAATTTACCAGACACATACAGTACTTTTAAGAAATATATGTTATTAAGATTCCCTAATAAGAGTCCTTACTTAGCAATGCGGTTTTTCTCTCTTGAATGCATCCAAAATGCTGCTGCTTGACTCATCTACCTCATTCTCTGATCCACTTCTGCTGTGCCACTATGCAAATCCCTCCACTAGCTACCAGTATGCTCTAGACTTACATTTTAAACGCTAGCTCTGACTTACAAAGCTCTCAACGATGTGTGCCTCTCTTTACACCTCATCCCTTGTCCCCCAAATGTCCCCTTCATTCTGCCCACGACATCTGCCTCTCATACTGCCTTAATATCTTGTCTCACTCCCGCTTACCAGTCTTCTCCCATGCTGCAGTCTCTCTTTGAAATTCACATACAATCAGACTTTCTCAACTTTCAGGATCAGCATCAGAGAGAATATAGCGCACAGCAAAGAGAGTGGGTCAAAAAATGTAATAAAAAATATATTCCTTTATTGGTCCATTAAAAGAAAACGAAGGTGTTCAAAACCTCCTACATGTTTCGCGCGGATTGCACTTTATCAAAGAGTATCTTAAACACCAAAAAACACCCTTTTTAAACCCCTTACCTGAGGCTCTGTTTCGTGCCACTAACGTGATGACGTCACATAGTCGGCCCCCGGCGCACATGCAGAGATGTCATTGGGCGACATGGCAACACACTGCCAGTCCTCTATTGCCCTGAACCGCATCAAATGGCTTGATGCGCATGCGTGCGGAAGCCCCGCCCCCGCAACGGCATCACTCTTGCACATATGAAGACACTTAGTAAAAGCCAATCATGTATAACTCAAGCTATGCAGCACTTTCTCATACCGAATACCCTCAGTTTTTTGTTTCTGTGTGTTTTGAATCCTACTGTACTGTATGTAATTAATAAAATAAAAATTCTAGTTATTTTTTTTAACTACATCTGCATTGCTACTGTTTAGTCTCTGCTGGTCCAATAAAAGTGTGCATAAAAGGCTATGCATAGATGGTTACATGTTCATGTCCCAATTAATTTACATGGTTTGTATGAAGTATGTAAGAAGCGGTACTAAGATACATAAAATTATAAACATAATAAAATTACTGCATATATTACACAAATCTTTCTCTATATATTGTTGCTCTAACATAATAGTCTCTACCAGTGAAGCAAAAAAAGGAAATATCCTTGGTGCTTTGAAGTATAAAGTCAACACCTTGGCAATGTGTATTGAACTTGCCGAGAAGTAATGCTTGTGTGGTCCTTGACGACCGAATACTACTGGGTCTGCTGACAGCTCTTTGACGCTGTATCAACAAAAAGATTTCATGTGTACATGGAATCCTTGGAGAAACAGACGCCTTAAACTATGTGATCGAAGTCATTCAAAAGAACAAAGAATGTGTAAAATACAGCAAAAAAGCTGCAGGTAAAGATGATATCATGAGTCCAATGGCCAACGCACGGAAATGCTGTATTGGCTTCTTCAGGTCCAAATACATTTACATTTATTGACAAGTCCCTTTCTATAGTATTGCAGTGGCATAGGGGGAATGCCACTTGAATAATGTGTAATTTATACATGTTTTGCTTTTTGCCAATCTTGTACATGTTTATTGTCTTTTATTTATACCGAGACGTTAGCGTGTACAGTCTTGATTTTCAAATGTACGTTATTCCGTGCCTAATTGCTTAATTGAAATACATCCCAGCAAGATCAGTACACAATTGCAGCTCCCCCTCATTTTACAGTTGAGCGCTGATTAGACTTTACTTCTGATTATACAGCACTCCGGAGACCATCTATAAAACTCCAGAAGCGCCCATTTTTGCATGAACCTGAAGTGACACTACTCTGATACGCGTATTTCCCAATATGAGTAGTGTTTATTCAGAGAAATATAGGTAGCCACTAGCTAGAGATGAAAGATCATATATATGCTTTTGGTATATGTCATTATTTGCATATCTTTATGTTATTTTTCACCACTATTTGAGTTTTGAATACACATCTTCATTCTGAGTGGGCACCCGAGGCACCCTAAAAAAAAATGGTGCTAAATGTACAGCATTGGACCCAGGTTTTAACACTTTACTCTTGGATGAAATGGCAAGACTGGGATACAACATTAATGAACTTAAGATATGCTCAGCCCCTGCAGTCTACAAGGTGTTTTAGTCTTTGTCCAGATACAGAGTTAGTGGAAGAATGCTCCATTTATTTATTTTTTAACACCGAGCATCACAGGGCTTTGAATTTTTCTTAGCACATCTGGTGCAAAACATGAAATGAAACTTAGCAGAAGTCATCGCATAAGACTACTATTAGAGATGCACAAATGAGTAAAGACCAAACCCCAAATATCCCTGAGATGCCCCAAATCAGAAAATAACCAGTGGATGTAGTGTAAGTATCAAGCTCTGATACAAATTTTGTATGAAACCTAAAAAAGAAATGCTATACCAATCACCCAGACCTCACAATGTTTCATCCCTCATCGTGATCTTTTCCAAATAATATTATGTTGTGAATTATTGGGTATGTGTTAATTAAATTTGCCAATCAAATCACTTAATTTCTGGAGCAATAAAAGCACTCATATCGTGCACTACAGCAGTTGAACATTGTTAACGAAAACCACAACAGGCAGATAATATACTGACATGAAACAGACTGACGGGAAAAATGTGTAATGTTTAATTTTTTTGTGTTTTTATGATGGTGCATATAACTAACCAATAAATTAAACATAAACTATTTAAATTGCTTGTCTCATAAAAATGAAAAGTATAGCATACATCATAAAGCATTAATGTTGTTCTGTTTTATCTTTCAGGATTCTAATGGAAGTGTGTGAAAAAATGTAACTTAAGTTCACAAAACTAGTGAGTTTTTGGACTTTTGCTGCTCCGCATTCGCAAATATTTGCACTATTTACCAGCAACCAAACTTATTATCCATTAATTTGTTTTGCCAGGAAAATCCATGAAAAGAGCAGGGACAAGAGTCCAGGGCCTGGTGGCTGTAGGGGGCCCCAGCGGCGCTGGGAGTTAGGCCCGACCAGAGGTTTTGCCCAACTGTCCTGCTGCCAGGCCTCTGGTTGCCGCCAGGACCCAGCTCTCCCCATCTGCAGGCCTCCATCACTCTCTCACTCTCCCGTGCCGGGCCTCTGTCATGACCTTAGCCCAGCTTCAGGCACGCACCGGCATGAGAGAGAGGCCCAGTATGGGAGAGAGAGGGAGGCCTGCAACAGCGTGGGTGAGCCAGAGCCCGACGGCCTGAGACCATCCCCAAGGTAAGTATATGTATTTTGGGTGTTAGTGTGAGAATATATTTATGAGGGATTAGTGCAAATATGTATTTGGGGGGTTAGTGTACAGTAAATATGTATTTGGGAGGGTTACTGTAAGTATGCTTTAGGGGGGGTTAGTGTAAGTTCAGGATGTATTGGGGGTCAGTGTAAATATGTATGGGGGGGATTAGTGTAAATATGTATTACGGGGTTAGTGTAAATATCTATTTGAGGGGGTAAGTGCAAGTATGTATTTGGGGATAGTATAAGTACTGTATGTATTTGGGAGTTAGTATAAGTATGAATTTGGGGAGGTTGGTGTAAGTATGTATTTAGGGGTAGTGTAAGTATATATTTGGGGAAGTTAGTGTAAGTATGTATTTGTAGGGTAGCGTAAGTATGTATTTGGGGGGAAGTGCAAGTATGTATTAGGGGGTAGTGTAAGTACAGTATGTATTTGGGGGGTAGTGTAAGTATGTATTTGGGGGAGGTTCGTGTAATTATGTATTTAGGGGAGTAGTGTAAGTATCCATGTTTTGGGGGGAGGGTAGTGTTATATGTATTTTGTTGGGGGATTGTGTGGGTATTGTGGAGGGGTAATTATTGTGGGGGCAATTGTATGGATATTGGGGGTAATTGCGTGTGTGGCCAGGGGGGAGGAGGGAATCAGTGTGAGGAGGAGGGGATTGAGGGAGCAGGATTGAGGGAGAGGGAGGTCATTGAGTGATAGCAAAGGGGGAGGAGAGTGAGAGGAGTAAGGGGGAATGAGAGTGAGAGGAGTGAGGGGGAAGGAGAGTGAGTGAGAAAGAGAGGGGCTAAGAATGAGACAGGGGGAGATGGAAGGGAATAGAGGGGGCTCGCCACAAGGTGTGAAATGTGGGGGCTCGCAAGAACGCCGACACAGGTAGATTCAGGGGCGCCTGAGGGGAGGGGGGCCCGGTCAGAACTCTAGTCCTTGACCCCGGAAAATCTGTCTGTGGCCCTGCAAGGATAACTTACTACTTAATAGATTAGTTGTACATTAGCTATATAACTGGCTTATATAAGGCGCTGGGTTTGTTTGTGTAAGTTTTATACAAGACATTGAATTTGATAAATATACAGATTATATAACTGGCTGCCTCCCTCCCAAATCTAATCAGTTCTAACCTGTACATTAGATTCCAAGGGAGCACAGCCAAATTCACTATGGAATTCACATATACAGTATTCCCTCTATAAGTCTGCCCTTTGATTTAGGGAACCAATTACACAGACTGCCCCTCTCTTGCCAACTCAAACTTACAGAGTTGGACGACACACGCCAAGAGGCAGTATGTCATAGAAAGGCCATCAGTATTACCATACAGTATATACAGTACTCCTTCCTAACAGGTCTGAGGTTATCAATAGCTAATTTCGCTGACAGTACTTGGTGCTCTTCTCCCTCTACTAGCTGGGATCGAACAGTTCTAATCCTAAATAAAAGGTACCGGTTGGTAGGATAAAAACAGTTTCTTAAAATGTGGAGCAATTAATATTGGGCTTATGACGGTGCACTTCATAGGCCTCGATACACTACCTTTATTTCCCTGGACTACTTTTTTATGCCACACCCTCTACCTTTTTTCTGGTCTGTTAACAGCGCTCCCTTAATAGAGAAATTTGGTATCAAATGGCGATTATACCCCAGCATACCGAAACATTATCCTGACTTGTTTGCAGTTAATGTAATGTGGCCTGTTCTGAATTGCCTCTACTTTATCCAGCAATGCTTCTGCCCACATGTATCTATAATACTTGGCTTCTCTCAATCCTATTGCACATGTTTTGGGATTTGTCGTCAGGTCAGCCCCTCTCAAGGCAAACTCTATAAACAGTAACACTGAGTCTGAATTAGTGTAACCTGGTTCAATTCCTAGTGTCAGATCCTTGTGAACTTGGGCAAGTTACTTTATCTCTCTGTGCCCCCGGCACCAAATTCATAGATTGTAACATCTGGGCAAGTACTGTGTCTGTAAAAACTCCTATGTACTCTGTACCATGCTGTACTGTAATTGTGAAGCGCTTTGAGTCCCATTAGGTTAAAAGCGCCATATGAAATGAAGTTATTAAACAGTATGTGACTGTCCTAATTAGGACTATGAATTAGCACATACTCCAAGTATGCAGGTCGATATGGTGTATGTGGCCATACATTTTTATCCATTAACTGTTAGAAATTGGCTTATACCCGGTGCAGGCTGAAGGGAAAGACAATATACAGAAAAAGTCCCTCAGTTGTGAGAAAGGCAGTTTTTTGTTCTGTCCACTTAGCAAGAGGAATTTGCCAATAACCCTTTGTTAGGTCAAGCCTTGTTATTAACCTGGCTTAGATATATTGGTATATCAGCTCATGTACTCTGGGAATATGGATCAAACCTAGATACTGTACCTTGTTCAGTTTATGTAAATCCTTACAGAAGCGTGTTCTATCACCAGATATGCAAAATAGCGCTACTGGGTTATACCGCCACCTGCTGGTGGACTCTGTAATTACACCTATTTGTAAAAAATTTACGACTTCAATTTTGATTTCTAACCTATTTGCCTGTGGGATTCTGTAAGGTCAAAATTTTACTTTCACCCCTGGCTCAGTGATAATGTCATGGCATATAGCTGTTGTTGTACCAGGTTTTTCTGAAAATACATTTCTATTTTGGTTAATCTCATGGGCTTCCTCAGTTTGTTATGTGTTCACATAAAATAATAACTGCAGGATTTGTTGCTTCCCCTTGCAAAGCACCAACTACTGGCATTGGATCCTCTTCAGAGGAAGGGATCTCCAGATCCTATCTCCCACTGGAGTATTACTACAATAAGTTGGTAGCAGGATTTAACCGCCCCTGCTCAGTCCCCAAGCTACAGTGTTGAAAAGTGGCAAACCCACCTTCATGGACAAAGTCCACAATCAAAAGAAATATCAAAGCCCCTTTTATTTTGCACCTAACCAGACAGATCAACATCTCCACATAGAAAGTGTTGTTGCTTCCATCTCTTACTCTTCCACTATTGCTGCCTGTATACTGGCTTTCATGGCTGGTCTGCCCCTCCCAAATGTAATCAGTTCTCACCTGTACAATTTATTCCAAGGGAACATAGCAAAGTTCAGTTTGGAACAGATATACATTCCCTTAATACACTATCTCTATTGTTTCCAACTATCAAAAAAAAAACATTTGTACGGCACATCTTAACTTAATGATCTAGCGGGAAAGTTTAGTGTGTTTATTTCACGTGAATTCTACTCAGTCCAAACATAAATTTTTGGGGCAAATTATCTTTCCTTTCACTACTTTTACAGTATTTGGGTCAGAAATCCTCCTGTTATTTCCCATTTGGAAATGTTCTGATGACAAATATTTGGAACTATTAAAATTGTTCCCAAATGAGGAGAAAAGCAGTACGGGTTGTATTCTCTATTATACCACAGTATGTCAGTTTAGTTTTCTGATCGACATTTCCAGTAACACTGAAATAGTGAAGTAGTCATTACATTGCGTCACCTAATTTGTAAGTGTGGGCACTTCAACGTGTTTTGGGTCTTTAAAAATATAATTGTGTCTTGGGTTTTTCCCAGAACTTAATTGGTTTTGAATTTTTTTTAAAAACAATTGAATAAAACCTCAAAATGTTTTTCAAAATTTGAACTTTTGTGGGTTTTATTTTTGCAGTTTGGTAAGTTTATTTAAAAAAAAAAAACACACATTTTTTTTCAATACATTTGAAAACAACAACAAAATAAACAAATAAACAAATTCCAGGATGAGCCTTCCTCAGTTTTGGCTCGAATTTGGGGATTTAGAAACCGTTGTGCCCATCCTCAGTCATTTATATTCTATATTAACTTTAACATCTCCACTGCAACGTATAATGACTATAACGTGCATATACCTAGAAATGTGCAAAGCTTTTCCCCACGTTCGCGAACCATGTAAAATGTGCCTTTTTAGCAACAACAATTGTGAGTCAATTCGAGCAGTCACAGCACGGTCAAAATGTGCCAACATTATAATTAATGAAGCTAACTCCCATCCCAAGCCGGAAATATGGGTTTGTAGAGGAGAAAAGGCTTGGTGAATCACTTAAGAATTGTAACCGACGTGATTCATTGGCAAAACTGTGACTTAATGGTGAAAATGTGTTATTTCTGAGAAACTTTTAGTCGTTAAACAGTTTTGCAACCTGGTATGTGAAAAAGATTACGAATGCCTTTTGGAAAGCACATCTCTACTCATCCTTTCTTAATAAAAAAGAAAAAAAAAGGTTTTCACTTTTACATAGTTGAAAAAAAGACATATGTCCACCAAGTTCAACCTGTGCTAACTTCAGACGACAGATACATAGCCTAGATTTACATATCTACTCTTTATGTTTCTAAGTGGATTTCTCTTTTAAGCCTTATTTAAATATATATAGTACTCCCCCTTTTGTCATGATCCATACGCTAGCAAAACTGAACACTTTCATATTGCATTTCCACGACCACAACTTACTATGCAGGAGCACTTAAGGCATTTGTTTCCTTCTGGCTGAAATTCTTCCCCTTCTTTATACTGTCGGCCTTCATATATGCAACCTGAAACAGACAGAGGAAGTGGTCAGAAAGTGAAGGCTCCTTGTTCTGCCATACACTAGCCATGAGGAAATCCTTTGATCATTGTTACAGTTTATCTGTATTTCATCAAGAGATTCTCACAATTAAAATTAATTTGGGGGAAGAAACCTGCTTTTTATCTTTAGCCAGTGGTTTGCATGCATCCCCCTTTCTGGTCATGTCCAAGGTAAAGAACTGCTATTTTAATTCTGTACACAAACCTTCTTGTGAACTTGACATATCTCATTAAAGCTGAAGTCGCACATTACAATGGAAGATTAAACAAAGATAGTAAAGAACTGTATAAATAAGATGTAGAACTTTTTTTGTTTATTTTTTTAAGATGTGGGTTAATGGACATTTCTAAAAAATTAAAGCGTGTACTTCTGTTGCCTAACTTGACTGTTAGCTGGTTAGAAAAAAGTTAAAATAAAACAAAAAACAGCTGGATTTTTTGTGTGCGTGTGTTTAACCTTTTCACTTCCAGAAAGTGAATTCACTGATCTTTCAGCATGACGTGATTGCTTTGTGTTGGAATCTGATGGTCACAATCGCAACCAAACCCCAGTGCCACAAACAGAAGTCCTCCTCTTCCATGCAGCCCTGCTGTGCCAGCCCTTGTAACATCCTGAGAAAGTCATAAAGGTTAACACGCTTTCACCATTCATTATTCTGCAATGTCTTGCTGGACCCGCTGGCAGTTATGGTTTAAGTGAATTACCTTGGGCTCAGATTAAAGGTAGGTAATTTTTGGGGAGGACTACACTTTAAAGACTAGTTTATTGTCAGCACATGCTTATGTAAGGAAGACAAACCTTCTGAGGACTCGAGATGGAGCAGTCAGCATCTGCTTACGTAAAGCATTTGAGTGCTCATTTGCATGTCATTACCCAGAATCCCTGGCTGCAGTGGAAGCACTGTATGCTAAGAAATAATGGTGAAAGGCAGGGTTCTAGACCTGTCTGAGACGTCAATGTGCCCACAAGTGGTATTTTGTAAAGCATTTGCACATCCTATGGACATTTTCATTAGGATTCCAAACTGTAAATTACATTTGGCCAGAGTGGACATTCTTAACCCGTTTACACTATTTAAAAGCCAGTAATACAGATTCACAGCCTCTGCTATAAGGTTTACTTCACGAGCGAGAGCAAGGGAGAGTGAGAGAGCGAGAGCAAGCGCAGCACGCACTGCCAGAAGATGAGCATTTAAGAAGATGCACTATGGATATGACAAAAAACATTTCATGGCAGCTTGCATGAACTTCCGTTAGAAATTGTTTCATTGTACTAATAAAGGTGTGGCCATGTTATATTGTCAGGTCGTGACATGTCGTATGCCACATCAGGACGACCACTACTCACCACCATAAGTGGTGAGAAGCAGAACATAAATATATTACCTGGACAAGTTGGGCAGCACTTTCCTGGTTGCTTTATTGGGTTCTTACAGTGAACAAGACATTCTACTTTGGATTCGGTAACAACTCCCTCCTGCAAGGAAATAAAATATAATTATTTAGTGGAAATCCTTTCCAAAGAACATGCACAATAAAAATATAATTCTTCCTCTGTTTTTTTTTTGTTGGTTAAGCAATGTAACATTGTCCTCTCGGAAGTGAAAGGGTTAACCTAATAAAAAAGGGAATATTTTTATGTTGAACTATGAAGGCATAAATTTGCTACCTGAAAGCTGTATTCAATAGTCTAAAAAATACTAGGTAGATACCTCTTTATTGTAGGAGCAGGGTTCTCTCTGTGTATGTGCTACAAAAAGATATTGAGGCCTGTTCTAGTATTGTATTGTATGTCTTTATTTATATAGCGCCATTAATGTACATAGCGCTTCACAGTAGTAATACATGTGGTAATCAAATAAATAACAGATAATATAAATAACTGATCATGGAAATAAGTGCTTTAGGCATAAAAGTAACATTAAGGAAGAGGAGTCCCTGCCCCGAGGAGCTTACAGTCTAATTGGTAGGTAGGTAGAACGTACAGAGACAGTAGGAGGGAGTTCTGGTAAGTGCGTCTGCAGGGGGGCAAGCTTTATGTATCATGTGTTCAGAATATCCACAGATTTTGAAATAACACCCTTTTTGACTACTTAGTCATGTAATCCAGTATGTTTGATCTCCTGCTAAATCTCTGCTGCTCTTCTCCAATGTTTTTTACAATTTTTCACCCACCACCACCACTGGTGTTTTATATTAGGTTCTATCTCATTGACATATAAATTAAAATATTTTTTAATGTTTTGTATTATATTTATTGTTTTAAATCCAATATATTTCTTTATTATATTTAATTCATCCAGTTAATTTTTTCTGCTCTCCTTGCCATTTTTTAATAGCGGAAAAATTATTTGAATCTTTTCACCTGTCCACTATTATAATGTGCTTTGTATTGACTTCCACTAATGCCTGTTTTTTGTCCCCTCTCTCTCTCCTCTTATCGCGTTATCTTTAGCCATTATTGAGTTATATAAATTTGTTTTTAACTTTAGTTTTTATGTGTGTTTTTGAATAAAGTTTTCTTAAATTAACTATTTTGTATTAGATGTATTTGGACCGCAGAATTTCTGAGCCTTTTTTGGCTAGCCTGCGTGGTAATTAATTAATTATGTTATTGTCCAGTTTTAATTAGAGGTGATTACACTTTTATCACTCATGCTATAAATAAGGACCTTCCCATATGGGTAATTAATGTGCTCCTGAGGAAGCTGTTCTCACAGCGAAACGCGTAGAGCCTGTCCAGTTTGCTGCAGCTGCCCATCAAGTGAAGACGCTAGAAGCTGCTGCTGTTCCGTCGCTGTCTATCCCCCCTGCCTCTAGCCGGATGTCATCACCGATTCACCGGAAGTGACGTCAGACGCCAGTCCATCGGCGGCGATTTGGAGTTAGAGGGAAGACGGAAGAGACTGTACCTTCTAGAACCAGCACTCTACTGCCTCACGATACCTTTACACGTACATGTAATATGTACTTATTGTAAGTACATTACCTACCTTTTATCCATGTGTGATTAAATTGTTCCTACGATCTGTACCATTAGTCCGTTTATATCTTCCATGTACACTCCACCCGGTTGGGATCCGAGTACACAACAGTGACATGGTCCCCGTTTGAAAGTTTCCTGATCCTGATTCCTTCCCATCTATTGGCAATGGAACCTCATCTATACTGACTGAGTCAGAACACTGCTTACTTATATCTTACGTGTTGTAAGTAGAAAATCCTGAAGAACCAAGATACTATCATATACCCCTGATTGTATTGACATACTGCACCATTATTGTTTTTATATTTTTTATTCTCGGTGTGTTTCCTGGTTTAATCGCTCCCTTCTCCTCCTGGACCAAGACTTTATTTATATAGCGCCATTAATGTACATAGCACTTAACAGTAGTAATACATGTGGTAATCAAATAAATAAAAGATAATATAAATAACTGATCATGGAAATAAGTGCTTTAGACATAAAAGTAACATTAAGGAAGAGGAGTCCCTGCCCCGAGGAGCTTACAGTCTAATTGGTAGGTAGGTAGAACGTTCAGAGACAGTAGGAGGGAGTTCTGGTAAGTGCGTCTGCAGGGGGGCAAGCTTTATGTATCATGTGTTCAGAATATCCACAGTGCTATTCATATGCTTCCTTAAGCAAGTGTGTCTTAAGGTGGGTCTTAAAGGTGGATAGAGAGGGTGCTAGTTGGGTACTGAGGGGAAGGGCATCCCAGAGGTGTGGGGCAGTCAGTGAAAAAGGTTTAAGGCGGGAGAGGGCTTTAGATACAAAGGGGGTAGAAAGAAGACATCCTTGAGAAGAACGCAAGAATCTGGATGGTGCATAACGAGAAATTAGGGCTGAGATGTAAGGAGAGGCAGAAGAGTGTAAAGCTTTAAAAGTGAGGAGAAGAATGGAGTGTGAGATGCGGGATTTGATCGGAAGCCAGGAGAGGGATTTCATGAGGGAAGATGCTGAGACAGATCTAGGAAAGAGTAGAGTGATTCTGGCAGAAGCATTTAGAATAGATTGTAGGGGAGACAGGTGAGAGGCAGGAAAGCCGGACAACAGGAGGTTACAGTAATCAAGACGGGAGAGAATGAGGGCCTGAGTCAGAGTTTTAGCAGTCGAGCAACAGAGGAAAGGGCGTATCTTTGTTATATTGCGGAGGAAAAAGCGACAAGTTTTAGAAATGTTTTGAATGTGAGGGGCGAATGTGAGAGAGGAGTCGAGTGTGACCCCTAGGCAGCGTGCTTTGGCTACTGGGTGAATAATTGTAGTTCCAACAGTAATGTGGAAGGAGGTAGTAGGGCCAGGTTTGGGAGGAAGTATGAGGAGCTCTGTTTTAGCCATGTTGAGTTTAAGGCGGCGGAGGGCCATCCAGGATGATATAGCAGAGAGACATTCAGAAACTTTGGTTTGTACAGCAGGTGTAAGGTTGGGTGTTGAAAAGTATATTTGTGTGTCGTCGGCATAGAGGTGATAATTAAACCCAAAAGATGTTATTAGGTCACCTAGAGAGAGTGTGTACAGAGAAAAGAGAAGAGGTCCCAGGACAGAGCCGTGGGGTACCCCCACAAAGAGATCAATAGAGGAGGAGGAGGTGTTAGCAGAAGAGACACTGAAAGTACGATGGGAGAGGTAAGAAGAGATCCAGGATAGAGCTTTGTTCCGAATACCAAGAGTATGGAGAATGTGGGGGAGAAGAGGGTGGTCCACTGTGTCAAATGCTGCAGAGAGGTCGAGTAATATGAGCAGAGTGTAATGACCTCGGTCTTTGGCAGCATGGAGGTCGTCAGTTATTTTAGTGAGGGCTGTTTCCGTGGAGTGAGCAGTGCGGAAGCCAGATTGTAGAGGGTCTAGGAGAGAATAGGTGTTGAGAAAATGGAGCAAGCGAGAGAATGCAAGACGTTCAAGAAGTTTTGAGGCAAAAGGCAGGAGGGAGACAGGTCGATAGTTGGAAAGACAGGTAGGGTCAAGCTTGCTGTTTTTGAGTAATGGTATGACTGTTTATTGTTTGAAGGAGGATGGAAAGGTTCCAGAGCAGAGGTAGGAGTTAAAAATGTGTGTGAGCGTAGGGATTATAGTAGGAGCAAGAGGTTTTAGGAGATGGGAGGGAATGGGGTCAAGAGGGCAAGTGGTAGAGAGAGAAGAGGCGATCAACAGCGACACATCCTCCTTTGAGACGGTGGAAAAAGAGTCAAGGAAGGCAGGAGGAGAGTTAGGAAGAGGTGTAGGACGGGAGAAAGAAACAGAGGGGATGTTCTGCCGTATGGATTCCACCTTTTCCTTAAAATAGTCAGCAAAGTCCTGAGCGGCGATGGAGGAAGGAGAGGCAGCTGAGGGTGGTTTGAGTAGAGTATCAAAGACAGAGAACAGTCGGCGTGGGTTAGACTTGTGCATGTTGATTAGTGAAGAAAAGTAGGCTTGTTTAGCTTGCGAGAGGGCAGAGTTGAAACAGGATAGCATAAATTTCTAGTGAAGGAAGTCTGCGAAAGTGTGAGACTTCCTCCAGAGGCGTTCAGAGGAACGAGTGGAGGAACGCAGCATGCGCGTGTGGGAATTTAGCCAGGGTCTAGGGTTAGACGGGCGAGTGCGGCAGAGAGAAAGCGGGGCATGTAGATTAAGAGACGAGGACAAGACAGAGTTGTAGTTCCTGACCAGGTTGTCAGGGTCTGTCGCAGAGCTGAGAGAGGAGAGGGAGGAGCGTAAAGTGGACTCAAAGTCAGGTAAGTGAATAGAACGCAGTTTTCTGCAGAACTGGGGGGTAGATTGAGGTGGGGAAGGGGAGAAGCGAGATAGAGAGAATGAGATGAGATGATGGTCAGAGAGAGGAAAATGGGAAATTGAGAAATTGGAGAGAGAGAAGTTTTTAGTGAAAACCAGGTCTAAGTAGTGGCCATCCTTGTGGGTGCTGGCTGCAGTCCACTGTTGAAGGCCAAAAGAAGAGGTTAAAGAAAGAAAGCGGGAAGCCCAGGGGAGAGAGGGGTCATCAATGTGGCAATTGAAGTCCCCAAGGAGAAGAACAGGGGAGTCTGAGGAGAGAAAGAAAGAGAGCCAGGATTCAAAGTGAGAGAGAAAGGCAGAAGGGGGATGAGTAGAGGTAGGTGGGCGATAGATGACCGCCACATGGACAGGGAGAGGAGAGAAGATCTGGACAGTGTGAGCCTCAAAGGAGGGAAAAGCAAGAGATGGAGGAATAGGAAGCGTGCGGTAACGGCAGAGGGGGGAGAGCAGGAGCCCCACGCCTCCACCCCTGCCATCAGTGCGCGGAGTGTGGGAGAAGGAAAGGCCACCATAGGAGAGGGCAGCTTCCAGAGCAGTATCAGACTGAGTGAGCCAGGTCTCAGTTATAGCAAATAGGAGCAGAGAGTAAGAGAGAAAAAAGTCATGTACAGAGAGGAACTTGTTAGAAAGGGAGCGAGCATTCCAAAGGGCACAGGAGAAAGGGAGAGAGGAGGGAGGGTGGCAGGGGATGGGTATGAGGTTGGAGGGGTTTCAGCTCTGAATTGTAACAAATAACTTCTAAAGTACACTTTAGAAGCAAATTTGCTTGTTTTGCTATTCTATAAGCCCTTTTCACATGTCCAGAATGTGCAAAAAATGCTTCTTTTCATTCTGGCTGTATGAATCCGGAAGGGGAAGGAGGAGGGCGGGGGGGGGGGGAGAGTTAGGAGGTTCTAATTTTATAGTATCTACAGGTGTGTGTGTGTGTGTGTGTGTGTGTGTGTGTGTGTGTGTGTGTGTGTGTGTGTGTGTGTGTGTGTGTGTGTGTGTGTGTGTGTGTGTGTGTGTGTGTGTGTGTGTGTGTGTGTGTGTGTGTGTGTGTGTGTGTGTGTGTGTGTGTGTGTGTGTGTGTGTGTGTGTGTGTGTCCTAAAATCTCCCTCCAAATAAATTAGGGAGAGATGCCATGTGTTGAAAAAAAGAGCATACCAGAAAGTGGTAATGGTCTGCTTTTAAAGCAACAATCCTACTTCCCCCCTGTGTTATGTTTTCCTTTATTTTTTTTCTTATTTTCATATACAAAATGTTACAATGTATAATTCTACATTCTTACCTAAGCTGAACTTGTTTGGTGCTCCTATTAAAAATCTGTTAAAATCCTGATTGTGTGACTAACATAATGGCCGCCTTTCAGTTGAAATCAATCTTTCCCCAAAAAAAATCACTATTATCTAATACTAAATAACTGATTTATTTAGAAGAAAACATATGATTTCACGTTTTGCTGCTTTAAAGGACTTTATGGGGAGGGGTCTACAGGTGTGTGTAGTAGAACTCAAACGTATGCTGTGACAATGGCATTTCCCAACATTTGGGTTAGATCAATGCTGCCCTGAATGGCTGTGTTGTGGGTTCTAATTCTATTGGGTCTGACACTGGTACCCCTTCATGACAAGGGTCTTTAGACTGATTGGTCTTATTGATATCTTTTAGGATTTATGACTTATGCTAATGTCTATACAAAGAATATTTAAATATCTCCCAGGGTACCTCAGTTATGTTCTGTTTTCAGCACAGACATCTCTCCCTAATTTATTTGGATGGAGGTTTGAGGGGTTTTGAAAATGTGATTTGCAATAAAGAATAGCGGGGGGTTTTTTTACACACATTTCATTCTGTTTCTTGTGAACATGCCAAAACGTGTGCTTTGGGAATGACAAATTTAGAGATACTAGATTAAGTTCAATTGAGATAGATAGATGATTGAATTGCTCTAATTTTTTGGTAAAAGCATTAATAGTTAATTTTCAGTGGGTAATACACTTGCCAATATATCTTAGATTATAATTTAGTTCTCATGGAATTTAGCTTCTAATTAATGATCAAGGTATATTGACTCCTTTAAAAAGAAATAACGAAAAGCCAAAGAGAAAATAGTTGTTTTTGCAATTTACGGTTTTGGGTCGTAGGGCACAAAATGTTTTTTTTTGTTAATAAATTATGTTTGCATGCCTGTCTAGAGCATGTCCTGGTTCGCTTTGTGAAAGTTCTTGTGGGTGTTTTTATGTACTATAACAAAAAATTCACTAGATGTTAAAGAAAAGACTGTGTGTGGATTCATAGGACCAAAAAGTGTGTTTATTTCATGCAAGTGTTTAAGACACAAATATTTAGCAATTTTTTACAAGAAATCACTTGCGACCGTCTGTGCCAAAGTTACACCTGGAGGTTTTTGGCAATTTTTAAGCAACTTTTTTGACAGCTGTAAATGTGATTTGCCAGAAATAAGAATTCATGTTTTGCGCATTTTTAGCTATCAGCCTATTAGTGAAAACCATATTAAAAAGTAAATAAAAAATACCAGATCACAGCAAGGATTTCACTGCAGATAGAACATGAGGAAGACATTTTTATTTAAATAATAACTTTTCTACAGGACCAGGGAGTCTCTGAATGCAGAACATCACAGTCCTATACTAGGAAATCTCTTGCTCAGACGGTTCCTCACAAAACAGGGAATCAGTGAAGGGGATTATTGGTTTAATCCTTGATTGCCAAATGTTTAGTTGCACAAAGTACAACAGACAGTTTGGCTTCAGGGTCATGTGATGGTTGCTGCTGCAGACGTGACCCTCCCCCTTTGTCTTCAAGTGCTTTTTTGTACTGTTCAATTCAGTCCCGTTCACTCTGGATGGATTAGATCTTTGAGCAGGACAAGGTCAACATAATTGCCTGCTCTTGTGAGTTGTGACATTCATTGAGTGGCACTTGATGCAACTCCACCAAAAGTATTATTTTTTCTCCAAATTGACTTTACTTTAATAACTTTAGTATGGTTGGAAAGATTGCTTTTTTGGGGGTGCGGTGGGGGTGGGGGAGGAGGTTCTTAAAGTCAGCCAGCATTGGGATTTCAAATATAGCACAACCCAGATCACTTTAATTTGCTATTATTGCTGCTGCATTGTTTTATTTATCTGTACAAAAAAACACAACCAGCGCCAAACAAATACAATATAGATTGCATATTCCGTAACATTTGTTACAAATGTATTATACATGTAGCGGTCATGTAAAATGGCTACAGTCATCTCTCCTGCTGACAGTAAGGCCTGGTAAGTTGTGGGCATGCCAGCAGTAATTATGGAGGGTTGCCCTCACACCCTGGTGGGGTGCCCTGTGTATGGATGGGAGTAGTCACATGCTCTGACTCCATGGTTAGTGATGTCAGAGGTGTGTCAGCTTCCAGAGTGTACATAAGGCACAGCACTGTGTCTAAGAGTTAGTTCTGGCAGGAGTTCAAGTTCTAGTACTAGCCTGAGTTACTGAGAGTTCTGGTTATGTTATAGTAACTGAAGAGGAGACTGTGTCCAGGGACCTGGCACAGGGCAGAGATCCCTGCGTGGATAGGGAATCCCTATCTAAGGAGAGATACACCTTTTAAAGGGAGGCACTGACTGAACATGAGTGGCTAGATATCTACTGCGAGGGGCAGCTAGCCCACTCAGACAATAAAGATGTTCTCAATCACAAACCCTCTCGTGTACATGTGTGGAGTGAATGTACAGAGAGGAGCACCACGGAGGAGTTCCTCAACAGGATCATCCCCATGCGGACGCAGGGACCCTGATGAGGTGGAGGCGCTGCACTGGAACTAGGTGAGACTCAGCACACTACCTCAGTTGCCTGTCTGGACGGGTCCTCCCCACACACCATCATGCGGGAGACTCAGGAGTCCTGTTGCCAACAGGTGCACCACCAGACACTACCACACTGTAATGGGGGCCGGTTAGACCACAGGGGCCAATGTGAGATTGGGTGGGTCAGGCCGGTTCAGAAATACCGTTACATACATTACAAAGTAACTATTAAACGTGATGGGAAGTTGTTACAATCTAAGTGTTTTCACTTTACTACATACAAATTGGTGAAGGAGTCGTCACTGAGTAAAGACTGCAAACAATGACACCGAGTTTGAATCAAGGAACCTGGTTCAATTTCCGTTGTCAGCTCCTTGTGATCTTGGGCTAGTCACTTTATCTCCCTGTGCCTCAAGCACCAAAAACATAGATTGTAAGCTCTATGGGGCAGGGACTGTGGGCCTTATTCAGAAAGCCTCGATAAGGCCCTTATCGAGCACTTATCACCCAAAATGGATACTCGTATTCAGATAGCCTCGATAAGTGCTCGATAACGGCCTGTATCGACACAAAATTTTATCGCTATCCGAAATTCGCTGACTGAGCAGCGATCAGCTGCTTATCGACCATTTTCGGATGGTTGATAAACTCGCGTGATTCAGAGACCCGCGAGTCGGCTGTCGCGGCCTTTCGCAGCCCATCGCAGCCCTAAAAGGCGATCTTCTCCCCAAATCCAATTCACCACAAATGTTCTGGTCAATTGGTGGGGAAATGCCTCGATGAGCAGCGATGTGTCGGGACTTAGAAAAAATCAGGCCCTTTTCCTGCCTCGATTGATGCCGGGGGTCTCCGGAGCTGATAGCCATTAATAGCAGCTCCGGACCCCCCGGCATGCATCCGAGGCAGGAAACATGCATGTACAGCAACTTAATTACCTTAGCGGCTAACCGCTAAGGCAATGAAGGGGTTAAACACCCGTGCCAGGCTTACTGTAAGAAACATACAATACAATACAATACTATAGCTAGCGAGGTTGGGTGAAGGGGGAATTTGGCCCTTAGTGGCTGTTTAGGCCTTGCGGGGGGGTTGCTGGGGGAGTTAACCCCTTCATTACCTTAGCGGTTAATACCGCTAAGGTAATAAAGGGGTTATCCCAACCGCTACCCACCTGCAAGGTCTAAACTTCCATCCTTAGGGCTAATACCCCCTTCACCCACCCGTGAGGCCTAAACACCCACCCTGACTGACTATACCCACCCTATACCCATTGAGTAGTATAGTGGTACATCATACCCATATAATAATAATATGGGCATGATAAGCCTCTATAGCACTCAATGGGCACCCTAATGACAATACAGTAATACACAAGACACACAGTAATAAAATGTAACTAAATTCCAAAAAATCACACGTCACTAAATACAAACAGTAGCCAGCTAATCCAATCAATACAAGCAATAGCAACATCAACAATGAATTAATTAAACCATTAACCAATATAAACAATTAATTCCGAAACCAACTAAAAAAATGAATAGTAACAGTAACCAATCTAAACAATGAATTACTACAACATTAATGAATTTAAACAGTTAAATAGAAAGAAAGAAATTCTAACAATATCTGAACTAACCATAAAACACATTAGCTAACATAATATAACATTAAATACAAACGAACAAAAATCGCAAACCTTTAATTACATTAAGCATGAAAAAACAAACAATGACATCCACATAATACATGAAATTCAAAAAAGCAACACCAATACCAAGCGAGAAATGCCCCCTAATATTGTCATAATAATGTATGTATGTATTTATTTGTATAGCGCCATAAAATGTACATAGCGCTTCACAGTAGTAATACATGTCATATAAATAACAAATATAAATAACAGATCATGGGAATAAGTGCTTCAGACATACTGTAAAAGTAACATTAAGGAAGGAGTCCCTGCTCCGAGGAGCTTACAATCTAATTGGTAGGTAGGGAGAACGTACAGAGACAGTAGGAGGGAATACTAGTAAGTGCGTCTGCAGGGGGCCAAGCTTTGTGTCATGTGTCCATGATTATCCAGTGCTACTCATATGCTTCTTTAAGCAGATGTGTCTTAAGGTGGGTCTTAAAGGTGGATAGCGAGGGGGCTAGTCGGGTATTGAGGGGAAGGGCATTCCAGAGGTGTGGGGCAGAAAGTGAGAAAGGTTTAAGGCGGGAGAGAGCTTTAGATACAAAGGGGGTAGAAAGAAGACATCCTTGAGAAGAACGCAAGAGTCGTGATGGTGCATAGCGAGAAATTAGGGCTGAGATGTAATGAGGGGCAGAAGAATGTAAAGCTTTAAAAGTGAGCAGTAGAATTGAGTGTGAGATACGCGATTTAATCGGAAGCCAGGAGAGGGATTTCAGCAGGGGAGACGCTGAGACAGATTTAGGAAAGAGTAGAGTGATTCTGGCAGCAGTGTTTAGGATAGATTGTAGGGGAGACAGGTGAGAGGTAGGAAGGCCGGACAGCAGGAGGTTGCAGTAATCGAGACGTGAGAGAATGAGGGCCTGAGTCAGAGTTTTAGCAGTTGAGTAACAGAGGAAAGGGCGTATCTTTGTGATATTGCGGAGGAAAAAGCGACAAGTTTTAGAAACGTTTTGAATATGAGAGGAGAATGAGAGAGAGGATTCAAGTGTGACCCCTAGGCAGCGTGCTTGGGCTACTGGGTGAATGATCGTATTTCCAATAGCAATGTGGAAGGATGTAGTAGGGCCAGGTTTGGGAGGTAGTATAAGGAGCTCTGTTTTTGCCATGTTAAGTTTCAGTCGGCGGATGGCCATCCAGGATGATATTCCAGAGAGGCATTCAGAAACTTTGGTCTGTATAGCAGGTGTAAGGTCAGGGGTTGAAAGGCAAATTTGTGTGTCGTCAGCATAGAGGTGATTTTTAAACCCAAAAGATGTGATTAGGTCACCTAGAGAGAGTGTGTAGAGAGAAAAGAGATGGGGTCCCAGGACAGAGCCCTGGGGTACCCCCACAGAGAGATCAATAGAGGAGGAGGAGGTGTTAGCAAAAGAGACACTGAAGGTACGATGGGAGAGGTAAGAGGAGATCCAGGATAGAGCTTTGTTCCGAATACCAAGAGTATGGAGAATGTGAAGGAGAAGAGGGTGGTCCACGGTGTCGAATGCTGCAGAGAGGTCGAGTAATATGAGCAGAGTGTAATGACCTCTGTCTTTGGCAGCGTGGAGGTCGTCAGTTATTTTACCTAAAGAGGTACCGATTAATATATTATCAGTCAATGTGCCTCCCCCAAAAAATCAAAAAACACATCCAAAGATTAAACATGTAAAAAGAGACATTTACAAACATTGAATATATTACTTACCATTAGAAGCGGTGGCCCTCCGACTCCCAGGGAAACAGGAAGCTCACGTACCTTGAAGGCCTCCAACAGCATCCGATGCCATATGCCATGAAGATCCAGCTCAGGTACCCCAATCTTCTTTTTTCTTTCTTTAATCAACTTCTTCTATCTTCATCTGTAACCATTTCTTGTTCTTCTTTATCTTCTTTCTTCATCTGTCAATCCAAAATACCCCATGTTAAATCCCAGCCGATGCTGTCTCGTCGGCTTCTTGGGCTCAAATGAGGCGTCACGGCCTTAAATATGGCTTGTGACGTCACATTTACCCTCAAAATGGTTAACAGCCACCTGATTGGCTGTTAAAACCATGTTCCGACTTAAATTTTTTCTTTGCCGTGACGTCACTTAAAGGGAATGATGCCAGCCAATCAGAATGGCTGTGCTTCATTTGCCTTTAAGATGACGTCACGAAGCCGGCGTCAGATGGTATTTCAGCCAATCAGATCGTGGGAACAAATTCCACACTCTGATTGGCTGAACTACCTTGTGACACAGCGGCCATCTTGGATTTAGTGACGTCATGTTAAAGGGAATGATGCCAGCCAATCAGAATGGCTGTGCTTAATTTCCCTTTAACATGACGTTACTAAATCCAAGATGGCCGCTGTGTCACAAGGCAGTTCAGCCAATCAGAGTGTGGAATTTGTTCACACGATCTGATTGGCTGAAATACCATCTGACGCCGGCTTCGTGACGTCGGCTTCGTGACGTCATCTTAAAGGCAAATGAAGCACAGCCATTCTGTTTGGCTGGCATCATTCCCTTTAAGTGACGTCACGGCAAAAAAAAAAAATTTGAGTCGGAACATGGTTTTAACAGCCAATCAAGTGGCTGTTAACCATTTTGAGGGTAAATGTGACGTCACAAGCCATATTTAAGGCAGTGACGCCTCATTTGAGCCCAAGAAGCCGACGAGACAGCATCAGCTGGGATTTAACATGGGGTATTTTGGATTGACAGATGAAGAAAGAAGATAAAGAAGAACAAGAAATGGTGACAGATGAAGATAGAAGAAGGTGATTAAAGAAAGAAAAAAGAAGATCTGGGTACCTGAGCCGGATCTTCATGGCGGATGGCATCGGATGCTGTTGGAGGCCTTCAAGGTACGTGAGCTTCCTGTTTCCCCGGGAGTCGGAGGGCCACCGCTTCTAATGGTAAATAATATATTGAATGTTTGTAAATGTTTCTTTTTACAGGTTTAATCTTTGGATGTGTTTTTTGATTTTTTGGGGGAGGCACATTGACTGATAATATATTAATCTGTACCTCTTTAGGGTACAGATTAATACATTATTATGACAATATTTGGGGTGCATTTCTCGCTTGGTATTGGTGTTGCTTTTTTGCATTTCATGTATTATGTGGATGTCATTGTTTGTTTTTTCATGCTTAATGTAATTAAAGGTTTGCGATTGGTGTTCGCTTGTACTTAATGTTATATTATGTTAGCTAATATGTTTTATGGTTACTTCAGAGATTGTTTAAAAAAATTTTTTTAGTTTTTATGGTTACATTCCTTAATGTTGGAGTAATTCATTGTTTAGATTGGTTAGTGTTACTAATCATTTTGAGTTGGTTTAGGAATTAATTGGTTTGATTGGGTAATGGTTGAATTAATGAATTCTTGATGTTGTAATTGCTTCTATTGATTGGATTAGCTGGCTACTGTTTTTATTTAGTGACGTGTGATTTTTTGGAGTTTAGTTACGTTTTATTACTGTGTGTCTTGTGTATTAATTTATTGTCATTAGGGTGCCCATTGAGTGCTATAGAGGCTTATCATGCCCATATTATTATTATATGGGTATGATGTACCACTATACTACTCCAATGGATATAGGGTGGGTATAGTCAGTCAGGGTGGGTGCTTAGGCCTCCCGGGTTGGTATCAGGTCAGGGTGGGTTAACCCCTTAATGACTATAGCGGTTAGTAACCGCTAAGGTGATTAAGGGGTTAGGGGCCATTAGAATGTATTTATTTTGTATGTATGCTTTCTGGCAACGGAGCACAGAGGGACCTGCTGTTGTGGTAAATATAACTTTATTTATTTACTTTATTTATGTATGCTAATGCAGTGTTTAATAATGGGCAAATAATCTAATATCCATATCTGGATAATAGTTATTTTGCCCATTACTGTACGGTATGGGTTTGGGCGGAGGGGGGGGCGTGTATTGATGTTTTTTTACATATTTATTAATATAAATTTCTTTAATAGTGTAGAGGTGCAGGGGGTCTCCGGAGCTGAACCACGTTGTTTTTATGTCCGGGGACCCCCTGCTTCCCGAGATACAGGCACCTTTATGGGGTGCCGGTATCCCTCTGTATTGAAATGTCCCGCGTCACGTGACCGGGACATTTCCTTGCATAGGAGATACCGACACCCCATAAAGGTGCCTGTATCTCGAGAAGCAGGGGGTCCCCGGACATAAAAACAACGTGGTTCAGCTCTGGAGACCCCCTGCACCTCTACACTATTAAAGAAATCTATATTTAAATAAATAATTTTCGGGCGACATTTCAGCTGGGAGAGGCGGCTCTCTCAGAGCAGCTCTCTCTGCAGCAGAAAATGAATCGCCGGTTTAGGCCTTTTCAGAGGGTTGATGCTCTCACTGGCAGCAACTCGCCCGTTTTGGGAATTTTGCTATCACTGGTAATCGAGACTTTCTGAATACCGTGATAGCAACGCCCAAAAAACAGTCATTTTAAATTCCCTGGCGATTTTTTTTTATCAACCCTCTCTGAATAAGGCCCTGTGTCTGTAAAAATCTTAAATGCTGAATAATACACTGTAATTGTAATAAAAGCACTATATGAAATAAATTTATAAATAGCCGACGTGCCTTTTTTTTTTTTAGGGGTAGTAACATTTGTGTTGTGACTCAGCAAAGAGATTACAGTTTATCAGCACTCATGAATAATCTACTCTACACGCCTTCAATTTTAATGTAAAATGGCCAGACACCAAACCTCCTCCTCCCTCTCCCCATTGGCAGGAGACAGCTTAAAAGGGAGATAACATTGTATCTTTCTGCTGAGTGGAGTCTTTTATCTGTGATTTATTTCCTGATATGCCTGCACATTATAATTTCCTGAACTACTAGTTTTACGCAGCTGAGTCTTGAGTGGCAGTAAGTATACGGTTTATGGTCCATGCATCAGAGCACAGAAAAGTTTGCTTTAATTCACTGCAATATTTTCTGTTTCAAATATAGTAGCCCGTTTGCTGATGATGTTTCTAACATTTGAAGCAAATTCTTAGCCAGATAGACTATTCTAATCTCATCGTTTTTGACACAAGGTAAAGAGGAATAAATTATAGGAATAAGAAGACATTCTATAATATATGCTTTGGTTAATTATTTCTATTGACGCTCCCTACTGTACTTTGCTACTTGACCAATGGAGTGGGTAATATCGGAGGGTGATATATTAACGCAAAAAAAAATGGATGATGAAAATGCCTCTCAGCGTCAATTTATGTCAATATTAATATAGCGACCCTACTGGGTTTTGGGTTAAAATCCCTGTAGTATGTCTATTTCCTGAATTCTTTAAAAGTAGCAAGTGATCAACCATTTGATGTCCTCTTTCAACAGCTTTTTTTCCTATTTGGATAGTTAATGTAAGAGCCTCAGCTCACTGTTTTTAAATAATGAAGACTGCTCAATTGGCAACTTAAATGCTTAAGGGTTTAAATGTTGGTGATTGATGCCTTAGTTTTTAACTACTATAATCTTTGGTAAAACATTTTGTTATGGTAACTTTTGTTTATAAACTTACATTTGGGAGCATTTTAGATCCTTTCTTTGTGATATTGTGTGCAGTGAGCAGGACACCTTCTTTCTCCTTCCCACTCTCCTGTGGGTCTCTGACATGAAGGGATCGTGTTCTGCAATACCACGGGTTCCCTAGATGCTGGCACCGGGCAAGAATACTTTTCCCAGTGGACACAAAATGGCCACGGAGTCCAGCTTGCTTTGGCAGCCAATACAAAGCCATTATAAAAATATTAAAGTCTATTTTACTTGCAACAAGGGGTCCGCCAGAGGTCAGGGAATCAATGATCAAATCGGTAGGACCCCCCAATTAATGCATTAATTTGGGGTTTGGGGGTTGCTGCTTTAACACCTTAACTGCTAGTGTATTCTGCAGTGTAGAGTCCTGACAGGCTATGCTCTGTGGTTTTACTGTACATCAAAGATGTTAAACATGCCACCCAGTATAGGACCATATGACAGTGGTATGTTTAATAGGATAAAACTAGGTGATGGATACCTATGTATCCTACAAATACTTTTAAAATATTTTAAATATTGGAGGTGCTCTGTCCTTCTCTTATCTCTGCTTTACCCTTATTCTGCACCCTATTTTAGCTAGGTGGGATTGGGTATAAATCTGTTTACTTTATCACTGAGGGGGACTTAGGCTGCGCTTATAGGCCGGCGATGCGACGTTGCGGCAAAACAAATGTGGGAGCGTCGCTGGCGGCGCAAATTTCTGAAGCCGGTCAAATTTGATTTTTCAGAGGCTGTCGCCACATGTGACAGCCTCTGAACCAATCAAAGACCTGGTCGCCCGTGACATCGCCGGAAAGCGAAATACAACTTTCGCTAGCTGCGACGGCAACGGGTGACGTCATCTATAAGCACACTATAAGCGCGGCCTAAATCAGATTTACACTAATTCCTCATTCAGATCTCCCATTGTAATTTATGACACTGGCATGAGTTCAGTTCTGTGGTCCACCATGGGACCCTGGCTTTAATTAAATGCAGTGTTTTGATGGTTGCAAGAGTATATATATGTATATATATATAGACACACACACATATATACATATGCACAGTACACACATGCATACAGTACATGCAGTATACAGTATAACTTTCAGCCATACTTAGAGGAAACACACAATTTTTCCCGAGAAAATGTTACAAATAAATCCTGATTTGATGTTCCCCAGTATTTTAACCCCTGTGCAATGTGTTGCAGGCTCTTCTGGCCACAGCATTATTATGCTGGAAGAAAGTTGTGGCTGTTGCAGAAAAAATTGCAGAAAAACAAGATGTACTGGTATTATATTCATTCAAAACTTAAAGTGATTTCATTATATCATCAGCCAATACCTAGTCCAGCTGTCACTAGTAAAGACTCTGGTAATTAATCTTCTTGTTTTAACAATGAGGCCCATTAATGAGCCAGGCAGTGCAAATGTCCTTGGCAGATATTGTTTTAATTTAATGCACACTGAACCCAAGTTTTACTTTTAACCTGCATATCTGTATAACTAGCATCAAAAAATGAACTAGTTCTAGAAAAAAAACCTGTCAGCATATGAAAAACACCAAGCACAGAATACTGTCCAGAATTTAAAACCATTCCAAATAAAAAAATTTAAATAAACTTTTTTTTTTTCAGGTCATACACATCGTTGTATAGAACATAAACGGCTGGACAGGAAAATAAGTTAATTTTCCCCCTGGCAAAATTTCTAGGGCAAGATCCGATTGAGGTGAACCCAACAGAATACTGCGCCAGATATTCAGGCATTCCAACTGAGTTTCCTTTCAAAGTAAACAGAGTGTGTTGACATTTTTTGGCTTCTGTAGAAGCCTTTAGAGAAGGTATCTCATTCAGGTGTCTGGAAGGTAATGGCTTCACCCTCTCGAACCTTACCTGACACTGTTGAGTGATGCAGGGCTGGGAGGAGTCTTGCCATTTCATAGAGCTGTTGTAGAGGTTTCCTTGGAAGTTGCAGCCTTAGGATTCAGAAAACAAAACTTAGTTATAATAAGAAATCTTAAAAATCTCTCACTTAATCTGCTCACATTATTTTTTTAAAATACACGTTTTTTAATATTCACCCTATTCGTATATTTTGAAGCACAAGTCCCATTTCATTGGGATTTTATCTAATTACTAATTTAAATCCCTTTTAGAGTTAAAAAGAAACATGAAGATGCCAAATATTGATGTCTGTAAGGAATGTGTCTAGGAATAGCACCATCTTTAACTTTATGCTACTTCTTTACAAGCCTTGAATTGTAAGATCAGCTGATGTCTGTATTATGTCTTTATTTATTACTTGGTACGGTCACAACAGTGCTGGAAACTAATCGAAATAGGATCCATTGAAACCAGTACAATGCAAAACATTTAAGCCATATTACTTATGTAGAAATCACTAGGTTTCATGTTTCTTCTTATTTTACAAACCACACCACAGACTATATATAGCAAGTCATGCCATTGCCCTTATGTGTTGAAAAATGCTTTGAAATGAAACTGCTGTTTACCAATTTATTCCATGTATGGGAACAAATAAATTTAATATGGTTAATATGTTCCGTTTCTTTTATGAATGCATTAGAAAGAATCAAAAAATTTCAGCATGCAGAGGAAGCCCCAGCCAGCTGTGACTGTTCTTTTCATAGTATGATGATTTTGTATACCCAGTATTATTATTGGTGAGTAATTATAAGAATATTTTTTCATAGTAAGATATGTGAATTCACTGAAATAATGAAACATTACATAACGGCAGTAGTTCCCAACCAAATTTTTTTAAAACATGATGATAATAATGGTATATGTTTTTATTTGCAGCAATGTGCACGTGGGTTCTCAGTCCATGCCCTGTAGAAAGAAAATAAAGTAATTTGCCCAAGGTCACAGTTAAATTCTATGGGGATTCGAAGAGGGTTCACCACCTTAAAAGCTGCTAGATCACGAGTTTACTAGTGAGTATAAAGAAATTCTTGATAACTCTTCCCCAACTCTCACACATTCTTCTTCCAAAGTTTGCCTAAACACAAATATGAGTCTTGTCAATACAACTACAAACACATGAAGACCCTCCCTAACCAATTCTTTGGACCTATCCATCATCAGGTTTTTTTTTTTTACGGTAGCCTGCTATCTTTTGTGGCATACTATAAAATCAGAAGAATTCCCAACACCTGAAATAAGGGTGTCAAGGGGGAGGTTCTGACAGAGTAATTGAGTCTTGTCTGGGGATCAGTGGTAAGAAACCACTGCTCTATTTGACACAGCAATTCCACAGTGTGGTGTTCAAAATGGAACAATATTTCGTCATAAGTAATTACAATCTAATTGTAGTAAATTCGGCACAGGTAAATAAAGTAATCTGACCATAAGCACACTCACCGGAAAGTGGAATTTGAAGGTGTCTCACATTACAGGCCATTGTCTAAACCACGGGTATACTACAGTACTTCTCCAATACATACAGTATATCTAGTGTAACAGCATACATGTTAGGTATGTTTAACGGGATATGTGTACTTAAATTTAAGGATCACAGATACGATCCAATAGGGATCAAAAGATTCCCCACAAAATGTGCACTGTAATGAATATTGTGACAACAGTGGCCCATCAGTTAGTACCTTCTGTTGGTCAGTCTAATAACCAATTAGGGATCAGTAATATAGAGCAAAATAATAAAACTTTATTTACATCAATATCTAATCACAATAATAGTTAAAAATAGTATTAAAAATTCCCCATAGTGAAGTAGTGAGTAGAAAATCTGTCCCAAATGGTAAATCTATCCTCAAATGTATATGTAATAGTATAAACAGTTAATAGTAACATTAATAGTCAAAAATACAAAGAATCCGCACATGAGGTAACTCTAAATAGATGTTGTACCATGTATACAGGCTGTACTCAGACAGTAGTTACTGTAGCACTCACACAATGTACTGTATGTAAATATGGCACTCTGCCAGAAATAGTATGTATTAATAGTACATGTGTTACATGTAGTGTTAGACAAGGTATAACAAATCGATGAGTCACATAATATTTATGAAGACACACAAATGGCAATGTTAGCAGAGACTTATGATAATCCCCTCTCTAAAAGATATGTATCCACATATAATACATACTAAATGGTTACCTCTGATGCATAGATAGATAAATATTTTAGAGGTCTATATGCAATTAGTATCTATGGGAAAATGTGAACATTAACCACAGGTATCTTATTAGTCAATACCAGAAAAGGGAAGATCATGTATCTGTCAAGTAGGTATGGAATACTGTCAGAAAAACATGTGATCCATTAAGGTGATCTGCCCCAAATGGTCAATATAGATCTTAGTCATATTATAATACTGTATACCTGGATCCCCAATTGTACCCTAACATAAAATATACATATTAATATACTTAAATGTTGGAGTGTGTGCTAGCATATTAGATCTGCACAAATGGCCAAAACAAATCCCAATGAGTTCATGTTTGGATCCCTTAGTTCAATAAAATGTGTTCATTAGTGTCACTAGAGGAATGAATAATATATAAATCCCTCATGTAGAACCTGAGGCGACGGTGTTTGAAGCTGGAAGATCCAACAACATTCTCTTTGGTGCAGTGGTTTATCCCAGTTGCCACCTCGTGGGCAACGTGGTACATGTTCAATTCCTACAAAGTGCATCACTTTATTATTCCCGTTGTGGAATTCAATCATGTGCCTCGCTATCGGAGGGTCTACAGCGTTCCTGACATTTCCAATGTGCTCAAGTACTCATGTCTTGAGCTGTCTGTGTCTTCCCAACATACATTTTTCCACAGTCGCATGGCATGAGATAGTTCACACCATATGTCAAACAATTTATGAAATTTTAAATGATGTTGTATTTAATGAATTACAGAATGTCTTAGTGACCCTCATACATTGACAGGCTTTACACCTGGTACGTTGGTAAAACCCCTGTGGTTTTTTCACCCAGCCAAGTTTTCAATGGTGTAGTTTGGAAATGACTATTTACAAGCCTATCTTTGATTTTTTTGCTTCTCCTACAACCAGTACTCGGAGTATCCTGTAAGATGTTTCGTAGATCACATCCTCAAGTAGGACATACCAGTGTTTATGAAGGATGTTCTTAGTCTCCTGCCACTGACTATTATAGATGTTAATGAATCTAATAGTTTCATCTGTTTGTTTAATGCTATTTTTAGAGAGTAAACTCGATCTTTGCGATGTTAATGCCCTTTAGTAGGCTTTTTAAATATCTTGTTGCTGTAGCCTCGTGCACATAATCTGGAACTCATGTCTGCTGATTGCTTTTTCAACTCTGTTGTTGATGAACAATTCCGCCTTTGTCTTAGGAATTGTCCTGTTGGTATGTTATTCGTTATATTTTTGGATGCTGGCTGTTAGCCATCAAAAGAGTATTAGTTGAAGTGGGTTTCCTGTAAATACTAGTCTCCAAACGCCCTTCTGATATTTTGGATATAGTGATGTCCAAGAACTCGATTTTTGTCTTATTAACTTGGAATGTCAATTTCAAGTTGTGCTGATTAGCATTCAAAACTGTAATGAAATCTTTAAGATGTTCCTCAGTACCATTCCATAGCAACAGTACATAATCAATATACCTGACTCAGATATCTACATGCCCTGTAAATCTTTCCTGTGTCTCTGTGAAGACCACCATCTCCTTCCACCAGCCCAGATATAAATTAGCATAGGTGGGAGCACATGTGGTCCCCATTGCAGTACCCTGTACTTAATGGAAAAGCTGATGGTTAAAAAGGAAGTAGTTGTGGGTCAGAGTATAATCCAAGAGTTTAAGGAAAAATTCACTATGGGTTTGGATTCTTCACCTCTAGCTCTCAAAAAAAGGGGGCAACAGCATAAGTATGTGGGATACTAGAATATAGCCCTTCAACATCTAACCCTACCAAAAGTGTTCCTTGATCTAATGTTATATCTTCCAGTTTAAGTAGTACATCTTTTGTGTCCCAGACGTATGATGGAAGGGTATCCACAAACAGACGCAAAAAGCAATCAAAATAGCCACAGATGTTAGATGTAATATTTTCAATTCCGCAAACAATGGGTCTTACTGGAGGTGGGCTCACCCCCTTATGGATTTTAGGTAGGTGGTAGAATGTTGCTGTATTTGGTGTTTTTATTAGCATACATTCATGCTCGTTTTTTAAATAAATTTTGACTCCAAACCCTCTTTTAATATTTTTGTTAGTTCCCTAAGAAATTTCATTGTCGGCTCACTTTTCAGACTAGCATAACATTTATCATCCGATAATAGACGTCTACGTTCAGTCACATAGTCATTTTGGTCTAAGACGACAATGTTCCCGCCCTAGTCAAGTGGTTTTATGATTATTGTATTATCTTTTTCTAAAGCCTTCATGGCCATTCTTTCAGCAAAAGTAAGATTCTGTTTTCCTTTCTTAACTGATAATTTCATAATATCCTTAGTTATAATTTGGAAAATACGTCCACATTGATACTTGATTCTATAGGAGGTACACATGACGATTTGTTTTTCAGATTAGTGAAAGGTCCCTACACTGGAGGTCTTAAACTTTCTTCAGCTAAACTGTCAAGAATCTCAACATTGTTGCATTCTTGGGCATTTAAGTCTTCCAAGTGGGTATTCCTGTTCTGCCACTGTCTACGTCTCTTAAAAAATGTATGTAGACTGTGTTTTCGATAGAACAAATTTAAATCTTTAACACATTCAAAGATGTCAATGCGGCTCGTCGGACAGAAGGATAGTCCTTTAGAGAGCAGACAAATATGTTCTGGGCTAGGTGTTTTATGAGAGAGGTTAATTACCTCAGTTGTCTTGTTTGTTTCTGTGGTCCCCTCTGTTTCTGTTGTTCCTGGAAAGTCTATTTCTCCCTGTCGCAAAAAAAAGTCCACCCTTCCGCCTCCTTGTTTTCCTCTTATAGAGTTGTTGGTATAGAGGTCTGTTTCCTCTAAACAAGGCTTGGGTTGGGGGGTGCGCACGCAGCGTCGAGGAGGATGGGAACTCTTTGATACACCTCTGTGAGCTCGCCAAGACCGCGGACTAATTAGCACTGAAAACTGCAGCGAAATACCCAAAATATCTTCCCCTGTCGGCAGAACCTCAGAGGATGCCTCTGTCCAGGAAAGACTGTAAGCCAGCGACCCCCTCTGTCTCCTGTTACCTTCAAAAGGCTACCTCTCCGGTTCCCGACACCCAAGATGGCGCCCGTGCAGGCTCGCGCGCACAGGAGGAACTGCAACAACAAAAAGGAAATTTTAAAGATAAAGAAGAAGAACAAGAAACAGAAGAAAATGCTCAAATCGCCCCAAAAGCCCTAAAAGACTTATTTAAAGAGCTGCACGGGGTGTTTCAAGTGACTCTGGACATGGCTGTGGCTGAATTTAAAGCAGGTTTGCCTTCTGTGACAGAACAAACAATACAGCTGGAAAACAAACTAGAAGAATCTCTGCAGAGTCAGGGCTCAATGGAGTAAGAATTGTTCTGACTTAACGACGAGATCAGGAACCTGAATGAATTGATGATCTGGAAAACCGGGAAATGAGGCAAAATATCAGAGTCAGAAGTATCCCCGAAACAGTTGAACCGGGTGAGTTACAACCACATCTGATGAACTTGTTTACCCAAATAGACTCATCGCTTTTATCAAGTGATCTACATATGGACAGAGCACACCGAGCCTTGGGTCCAAAATTCATGGATCCTCGGAGATGCAGGGATGTAATAGTTAAACTTCACTATCATACCACTAAGGAGAAAATAACGAGAGGCTGTAGGTACCAAGAATTTGTGCATTTTGAAGGTTCCAAGATCCAGATCTTACAAGACATTTCTAGATCAACAATCTAAAGAATGAGAGGCCTCCTTCCAGTCACAGCAGTTCTTAGAGATAACGAGATCCGCTACAGATGGGACTTTCCATTTAATTTAGTTGCGAACAAAGATGGGAAGCAATTCTCGTTAAGATTTCCATAAGAGGCGGAGAATTTCCTAGAAGCCCTGGGTGTAAACGACCAGGAGTCGGCAAAACCGCAAACCTTCCCCGAAGCACAAGAGACCACCAGAAGCTTCTCAGTGGAGTGAAAGCAAGGCCTGTTCAGAAACCCCTGACTTCGCTCTCCTGACCTGACTGGGTTAAGGTTTTTTTTTTTTTTTTTGCTTTGGCTGCCCCGGAACGTCCGGAGGAGGAGGATGGCGGCTCAAAATATATGATCCGTGGTGAACTTTTCTCCCCGGCGAGGTTTGACATTCTTGAGGAACCCCTGGGCCCCTTTAGACCTAGGCAGAGACTACGACATTTAAGAAACAGACGATTTTCTCTCAGCCTCAATGTTTTTGTTAAAATTACTGTGGTTTGAAATGTTCCAATTTTAGGTTTTATGCTATACTCCCAGTTATATATATTTTTTATTGTGGTTACCATGAAAGGGGTTTGAGTTTGGAGGTTAAGAGGTTTGGAGGTAATGATAAGCATGAGTCCTTCAGCGGAGTTCGGAGTGCTCCGGAAGGCTCGAGGCTTGTGCCTCACCCCCTCATTTGGGCATTTTTAGCCCTTTATTTTGGTCCACACACGGACCTTCAGTAAACAGGTTTTAGGATGGATATTTGATCCATCCCCCCATACACTCTGTGTTGTAGTTTTTTGTGTCTGTTCCCCTAAACTTTTTTCCCTCCCCAATGTGTTCCCTCCCCAGTACCACCACAGATCACCGAGGAAGATGCGTCTTCCCTCTACCATAGCAGGTCGTAGTATGTTCTCAAGTCCATGTAATAACGTCAGGGCACCGCACCCACACTCTATTTTATATCTCACAATATCTGCATAGCGAGTTTAATTTGGTAAACCATGACTGCCCAACTCCCCATTAAAGTACTCTCTTTAAATGTAAAGGGACTAAATTAAAATAAAAAAAGGAGACTAGCTTTGAGAGAATTTAAAAAAATGCAGGCAGATATTCTATTTCTCCAGGAAAACAATTTAACACCCAGGACCCCTGTAACACTTTTCGGGGTACTTACCGCTTGGCTTACTCTTCTTCGTTTACCAAAAAGAAAAGAGGAGTAGCTATTTTGTTAAAGCATGACATCCCATTACAAACAGAAGAAATTAAAAGGGATAAAGAATGTAGATTTATTTTGGTGAGATGTCTTCTGTGGGGGGTTAGATTAACCTTAGTTAATATATATGCTCCGAACGATCAACAAATTGATTTTCTGAAATCAATTTTAGAAGAAATTGGGGGATCCCAATCGGATGATGTAATACTTGGGGGTGATTTCAATATGACTCGTAACCCCGATTTGGACAGCTCTTCATCTCCACGGTATAAGATAGCGAGTGAGGTTTTCAGCAAAGCAAAACATTTTAAGAAATTGATAAAAGATTTTACACTGGAAGACATTTTGCGTATGAAGAACAAAAAACAAAAGGGATTATACATTTTATTCTCCCCCACCCGATATATACAGTTGTGTGAAAAAGAAAGTACACCCTCTTTGAATTCTATGGTTTTACATATCAGGACATAATAACAATCATCTGTTCCTTAGCAGGTCTTAAAATTAGGTAAATACAACCTCAGATGAATAACAACACATGACATATTACAACGTGTCATGATTTATTTAACAAAAATAACGCCAAAAGGGAGAAGCCATGTGTGAAAAACTAAGTATACCTTATGATTTAATAGCTTGTAGAACCACCTTTAGCAGCAATAACTTGAAGTAATCGTTTTCTGTATGACTTTATCAGTCTCTCACATCGTTGTGGACGAATTTTGTCCCACTCTTCTTTACAACGTTGCTTCAGTTCATTGAGGTTTGTGGACATATGTTTATGCACAGCTCTCTTAAGGTCCAGCCACAGCATTTCAATCGAGTTGAGGTCTGGACTTTGACTGGGCCATTATAACACCTTGATTCTTTTCTTTTTCAGCCATTCTGTTGTAGATTTGCTGGTGTGCATGGAATCATTGTCCTGTTGCATGACCCAATTTCAGCCAAGCTTTAGCTGTCACACAGATTGCCTCACAGTTGACTCTAGAATACTTTGGTATACAGAGGAGTTCATGGTGGACTCAATGACTGCAAGGTTCCCAGGTCCTGTGGCTGAAAAACAAGCCCAAATCATCACCCCTCCACCACCGTGCTTGACAGTTGGTATGAGGTGTTTGTGCTGATATGCTGTGTTTGGTTTTCGCCAAATGTGGCACTGTGCATTATGGCCAAACATCTCCATTTTGGTCTCATCTGTCCAAAGGACATTGTTCCAGAAGTCTTGTGGTTTGTTCAGATGCAACTTTACAAACCTAAGCCATGCTGCCATGTTCTTTTTAGAGAGAAGAGGCTTTCTCCTGCCAACCCTTCCAAACAAATCATGCGTGTTCAGTCTTTTTCTAATTGTACTGTCATGAACATTTAACATGCTAACTAGGGCCTGTAGAGTTTGAGATGTAACTCTTGGTTTTTTTTTTGCAATTTCTCTGAGCATTGCACAATCTGACCTTGGGGTGAATTTGCTAGGACGTCCACTCCGGGGAAGATTGGCAATTGTCTTGAATGTTTTCAACTTTTGAATAATCTTTCTCACTGTAGAATGATGGACTTTAAACTGTTTGTAAATGGACATATAACTCTTCCTAGATTGATGGGCAGCAACAATTGCTTCTCTAAGATCATTGCTGATGTATTTCCTCTTTGACATTGTGTTAACACACACCTGAATGCTCCAGACTAGCAAACTGCTAAAACTTCGGCTTTTATAGAGGTGGTCACACTTTCTGATGATCAATTAATCAAGGGCATTTGATTAGTAGCATTTGATTAGTAGCACCTGTCTGCTATTTAGCATCTTAATTCCTATGAAAGCAGTAAGGGTGTACTTGGTTTTTCACACATAGCTTCTCTATTTTGGCTTTATTTTTGTTAAATAAATCATGACACGGACATGTTAAATATGTCATGTGTTGTTGCTCATCTGAGGTTGTATTTACCTAATTGTAAGAAGTGCTAAGGAACAGATGATTGTTATTATGTCCTGATACTGTATGTAAAACCATACTGCTGCGGCCAAGTTTATTCGAGCATTTGCCCGTTCTTGGCCGCAGCAGTAGCCTGGCGCTCGTCCGAGAGTGACGGGCGCGCGCCGAAGCAGCGGAAGAGCGCCCTCCGATCGGGGCGCTCTCCCTACCGCTGCCGGGTCCGCCGGGTCCCCCGGAACCCCCTGCCGCTGTCCCGCGATCGCGGGACACCAGGGCTCCCTCGGGGAGCCCCTGGACACGCGTGCAGGGGGCGCACGCTCCCGAAGACGCGTGACCGCGCGTCTATGACACGCGGCACGCCGAGGGGCGGCCACTAGCAAGCCGGGAAATCTCCCGGCTTGCGGATCTGGCCGCAGTGTGATTAAGTGTGTCGGTAGTGTAGCATTCAAAGAGGGTTTTCTTTCTTTTTCACACAACTGTACACCAGAATTGATTATATATTTGTCTCAGCGAATCTCTTGAATTGGGTCGTCCCAAGTATACAGTAGGCCCTTTATCATGGTCTGACCATGTCCCGGTAGAAATGGTCCTGAAATCCCCTTTCACTAGCCTAAGGTATTCCAGTGGTGCCTAAATGAGTCGCATCTGAATCAGACGGTGTTTGAGGAACAGGTAGGGAATATTTTGGTAGACTATTTCAGACTGAATAAAGGCTCACACGAAAGTCCGTCCATCCTCTGGGAGACTCATAAAGCCTCCATTAGAGCAGGGGTGCGCAAACGTCTTGAGTTACGCCCCCCTGCCCGGGAGCCGCAGTGTTCGTGCCCCCCTCTCCAATAACTCGGCGTCAAAAAACATTGTGGGTCATGTGACGTCACGTGACCCTGCTGCGTCATTTGATGTGCGTTGCCATGGCGACGTATTGCCAAAGACCTGGCTGGCAGCAGGTAAGTGAGATACAGAGGCTTCATGCCTCCCATGGCATTTTATTTAAATGCCATGGGGAAGAGCGCGGGGCCTCTGAAACCACATGTGCCCACCCATGAAATTCTCCCGCCCCCCCTGGGGGCCGGGTACCCAGTTTGCGCAAAGCTGCATTAGAGGGCAATTAATCTCAATAGCTTCATTCAGGAAAAAAGCTGAAAATCTTAAACAAGGTAAATTTACAGCTAAAATAATTTAATTAGAACAGGGACACAAATCACGCCCTTGCAGGATGATTTACAAGATTATCTGCCAGACTAGAGAGGAATTACATATATTAAGATTGGAGGACACAGAGAAAGCGTTAAAATTGACCCGCCAGACTTATTACAATAAAGATAATAAAGCAGATAAGCTTCTTGCCAGCAAGTTAAGAGGTGTTAAAGCTAAATTGCAAGTTTCAGCCATAAGGCGAGGTAATGGGAAATTACACATAATCCTTTCCAAATTGCCAAGGAATTCTCTAAATTCTACAATCATTTGAAACAAATACTGTAGATAGCTATTTACAGGCATGCGAACTTCCAAGGCTCCCTGCGGAAGAATTGGAACGACTCAAAGCTAAAGTTAGTTTTACAGAATTAAAGGAGGTTATTAAAGGTCTGAAACCTTCAAAAGCCCCAGGCCCGGATAGCTTCTCAAATCTTTACTATAAAAAAATATTGGGGAATACTAGCTCCATATCTTTTAGATATAATATATATTTTGTTTAATAGTTTTCTATCGGGCTCCCAGATTCCTTCGTAAATTAAGTGAATTTAGTAGTAATACCTAAAGAAGGAAAAGATCCAATGAGTTGTGCAAGTTACAGACCAATCTCGCTACTTAATACAGATTTAAAGATATATAGTAAATTCTAGAGAACAGATTAAACCCAATTTTGCCCGGCTAATCCGTAATGATCAAGTAGATTTTATAAGCAAGTGTCAGGCCTCAGATAATACACGCAAAATGATCAATATAATTGATTAAGTACAGTCTTTTAAACACAAGGCGATGTTGTTGAGTTTAGACGTTGAAAAAGCGTTTGCCAGAATTAATTGGGATTTTCTAGATAGACCTATGTGGGGGTTTGGCTTTTCTGGCCTTTTTTTAAAAGGGGTCCAAGCCCTATATGACGCCCCTACCACTTCTCTAAAAATGCAAGGGGGGGAACTAAACCAAATCAAGATTATTAACGGTACCAGGCAGGGTTATCCATTATCCCCCCTGCTCTTCGCGTTAACAATTGAGCTGCTCGCAATTAAAATAAGGGGGAAAAAAATATTCAGGGTATTAAGATTGGCCTGGAAAATTTCAAACTGTCTCTCTTTGCCAATGATATTATCTGACAATATCCAACCCTCTGACTTCTCTCCCCAATTTACAAGATGAGCTCTCTAGATTCGGTTTGTTCTCAGGTTACAAAATTAATTAGTCTAAATCATAGGCTTTAAATATAACCTTACCAGACTCCAAGGTTAAAATAATCAAATTAAATTTCAATTACCATTGAATAAGGCGAGATTTAAATATCTAGGGATTTTCCTCACAAAAAAAACTATCAATCTCTATATAAAAATAATTACCCAGAGCTTTTCATTAAATTAAAACTGGATCTTCTACTCTGGAACATCCACCAAATCTCCTGGATAGGTCGTATTATATCAGTTAAGATGAATAGTCTCCCGAAACTGCTTCCTGACACTCCCGGTCTCTATTCCAATAAAATATTTAAGGGATTTACAGAACAAAATGATGCAATTTATTTGGGGTAACAAAAGACCAAGAGTGCCGAGATAAGTTATGCTTGCACCCAGAGAGCGGAGGTCTGGCGGTTCCTGACATAAGGAAATATTATTTAGCCACCCAATTGAAACAAGTGGTTTTCTGGCATTCCCAGGGGGGTCAATACCGATGGGTAGATATACTGTAGAAAATAGATTTATTCACTCCGGGGCACTCCCGGCTCTTTTATGGAATAACAAGCCAACAAAGGGTCTTAAACCAGACCTTTTTGACTCGGCATTAATAACATTTTCTATTAAGATTTGTTATAAGGTTAAAACCAATTATCAATTAGCCTCAGCTCCTTTGAGATGTACAGTACCCCTATTTTTGACAACCAAGACTTTTGTCCAGGTTGGTCCAGAGGTATTTTTGATTTATGGAAGGTTAATGACATTAGAGATGTGGGAGATATGCTTCAGAGAGGTAAATGATTCAATTTTAGTAATTTTTGTCAGCGATACTCTTTCACGGGGGCTGAAATGTTCAGATTTTTACAAGTTTCTCACTATCTTAGACAGCTGTCCACAGGTGGATTTTTCCCAGAGTGCACTGTATTCGAAGAACTATGCAGAAATAGAAATTATCAGTGGGGTCTTACCTCAATTATTTACCAATTTCTTAGCTCTCGTGAATTTAAAGCTCCCTGTAAACACTGGTATATGGATCAATGGGCCCAGGATTTTCTCTATTTCTGTATCCTTTCCCTTATGTTTTTCAAAAACTCAAAATAAAAAATAAGTTACAAAAAAAAAAAAAGACTTGGGTCTATGTGCTAGAGGAAAAGGGAGATTGGCACATGCATTGTCTGACACTACATGATAAAAAAATTAAGAGACATAGAGAGTGGCAGAACAGGAATACCCACTTGAAAGACTTAAATGCCAAAGACTGCAACAATATAGAGATTCTTGACAGTTAAACTTTCTTCAGCTAAAGACCTACAGGGGAGGGACCTTTCACTTATCTGAAAAACAAATTGTCATTTGTACCTCCTATAGAATCAAGTACCAATGTGGACGTATTTTCCAAATTGGTAACTAAGAATCTTATGAAATTATCAGTTAAGAAAGGAAAACAGAATTTTACTTTTGATGAAAGAATGGCACTGTAGGCTTTAGAAAAAGATAATACAATAATCAGAAAACCATCTGACAAGGGCGGGAACGTTGTTGTCTTAGACCAAAATTACTATGTGACTGAATGTAGATGTCTTTTATCGGATGATAAATGTTATGCTTGTCTGAAAACTGAGCCCACAATGAAATTTCTTAGGGAACTAACAGAAATACTAAAAGAGGTTCTCCACCTACCACCTCACCCACCTACCACCTACCTAAAATCCATAAGTGGGTGAGCCACCTCCAGGAAGACCAGTTGTTTCCAGAATCGAAAATATTACATCTAACATCAGTGTCTATTTAGATTGTTTTTGGCATCCGTTTGTGGATACCCATCCATCATACGTTCGGGACACAAAAGATGTACTACTTAATCTGGAAATTATAACATTAGATTAAGGAACACTTTTGGTAGGCCTAGATGTTGAAGGGCTATATTCTAGTATCCCACATACTTATGGGATGAACGCTGTCACCCCCTTTTTTTGAGAGCTAGTGGTGAAGAATCCAACCCCCATAGTGAATTTGTCCTTAAACTCTTGTATTATACTTTGACCAACAACTACTTTCTTTTTAACCATTAGCTGTTCCATCAAGTACAGGGTACTGCAATGGGGACCACGTGCACCCACCTATGCTAATTTATATCTGGGCTGGTGGGAGGAGATGGTGGTCTTCACGGAGACCAAGGAAAGATTTACAGGGCATGTAGATATCTGAGTCAGGTATATTGATTATGTACTGTTGCTATGGAATGGTACTGAGGAACATCTTAAAGATTTCATTACAGTTTTGAATGCTAATCAGCACAACTTGAAATTGACATTCCAAGTTAATAAGGCAAAAATCGAGTTCTTGGTCATCACTATATCCAAAATATCAGAAGGGCGTTTGGAGACTAGTATTTACAGGAAACCTACTTCTACTAATACTCTTTTGATGGCTAAAAGCCAGCATCCAAAAATATAACGAATAACATTCCAACAGGACAATTCCTAAGACTAAGGCGGAATTGTTCGTCAACAACAGAGTTGAAAAAGCAATCAGCAGATTCCAGATTCCGAGCACGAGGCTACAGCAACAAGATTATTAAAAAAGCCTACTACAGGACATTAACATCAAAGATTGAGTTTACTCTCTAAAAATAGCATCAAAAAAACAGATGCAACTATTAGATTAATTAGCAGCTATAAAAGCCAGTAGCAGAGACTAAGAACATCCTTCATAAACACTGGCATGTCCAGCTTGAGGATTTGACCTATGAAACATCTTACAGGATACTCCGAGTACTTGTGGTGGGAGAAGCAAAAACATCAAAGATAGGCTTGTATATAGTCATTTCCAAACTACACCATTGAAAACTTTGCTGGGTGAAAAACCACAGCGGTTTTACCCATGTACCAGGTGTAAAGCCTGTTAATTTATGAAGGTCACTAAGACATTCTGTAATTCATTAAATACAACATCATTTAAAATTTCATAAATTGTTTGACATATGGTGTGATCTATCTCATGACATGCGACAAGAGAAAAATGTATGTTGGGAAGACACACAAACAGTTCAAGACTTGAGTACTTAAGCACATTGAAAATGTCAGGAACGCTGTAGACACTCCGATAGCAAGGCATGTGATTAAATTCCACAACGGGAATATAAAGTAATGCACTTTTTAGGCATTGAACATGTACCACGTAGCCCGCGAGGTGGCAACGGGGATAAACCACTGCACCAAAGAGAATGTTGTTGGATCTTCCAGCTTCAAACACCGTCGCCTCAGGGTCTTAACGGGGGATTTATAAATTCTTCATTCCTCTAGTGACACTAATGAACACACTTTATTGAACTAAGGGATCCAGACATGAACTCATTGGATCTGTTTTGACCATTTGGGCAGATCTAATATGCTAACATACACTCCTACATGTAAGTATATTAATATGTATATGATTATGTCAGGGTACTATTGGGGATCCAGGTATACAGTATTATATATGACAAAGATCTGTATTGACCATTCGAGGCAGATCACCTTAATGGATCATACATTCCTACATAATATACATCCAATCATAATTTTTTATGGGAGTCTAATATTTTCAGATCAAAGCTAATTTAAAACAATGAGTAATTATTTGTCTGGACCCTTAGATATCATTCACTATATCACTAACATCTATTAGACCTTACTGACCTTTTCTCAGCATATATATTAGCCGGTTATCAGTTTACCAGCCAGGTGAAATACTAATATATATATATATACATTTTAATCAATAACATTGATAATAGCACTATGCATTATCATATATGTCAACAATTGGCTTATACAGGCGATTTGAAACAATATATTGAATTACATTGTTATATGTTGCAACCAGTTATACGTAGTTTGTATATTCCTTTATTATTAATGTCCATAGTATTTAAGCATTTGTAGTGGAAATGAATGGAGATGTTTACGAACATTGTTTTTGTCCGCAATACTATTCACCTGGGGTGACCTGACCTGATTGGGTTAAACGCCGATACTGAGTTTTAATTGGTCATCGGAGTTTCGAGCCTCCTTCACTATGGAGCTTAAATACTCACCTAAGTGACAGAAATAATATATTCCTCCCCCCAGAAGCGTGAAAAACACGCAAAATGTACGTCGGAGAAGTAGGACGTCGCTGTCGTGACGTCACGGGGTAGTTATAGATCATTCGCACGATCACGGCTTGTATTCTGGTGTTTTTTTTCCCTTCAATATCGGGTTCGCCGCAACCCCTGTTTTGCTACAGACTACCAGGCTGTTGTTTTGGTATAATCCACCATGGCCAAATAGAGAAGTTGTGGTATTTGCATATATGTTTGACCAGGTCTTCCCGATGCTATCCTATGCTTACCTACCTTTAGACCTCTAAAATATTTTTATATCTATACCTACTGTATGCATCAGAGGTAACCATGTAGTATGTATTATATGTGGTTATATATCTTTTAGAGGGGATTATAATAATTCTCTGCTAACATTGCCACTTGTGTGTCTTCATAAATATTATGTGACTCATCGATTTGTCATCTAGTCTGACACTACATGTAACACAGTTACTTTTAATAACTACAATATCTGGCAGTGCCATATACAGTAAATGCTTCAGTAACTACTATCTATGTACACCCTGTATACAGTACATGGTACAAGATCTATTAAGAGTTACCTCATGTGCGGATACATTGTATTTTTGTCTATTAATGTTGAGATCTGTCTATACTATTACATATACATTTGAGGATAAATTTACCTAATCAGGATAGATTTTCTACTCACTACGGGGAATTTTTTAATACTATTTTTAACTATTATTGTGATTATATATTGATGTACATTAAGTTTTATTATTTTGGTCTATATTATTGATCCCTAATTCGTTATTAGAATGACCAACAGAAGGTAATAATTGATGGGCCATTGTTGTCACGATATTCATCACAATAGCATTGCGTGCAATTTTCGTAGGGAATCTTTTAATCCCTATTGGATCGTATCTGTGTTATATAGTATATGCCTCCATGCACCTGCTGTTAAATCTTTGATATTAGGACTATATCTAAGGAATGCGGTCTGATTCATCTTTCTTTACTTAAATTTAAAGAAATGTTATTCTAATAATTATTGTTTATTTAAAATAATACATTGCACACAACACTGCACAGGAAATTGACAGACACAAGAAGCCTCACTGAGATTATAGTCTATTTATTTAGTACTTAATGCTTACAGATATACCATGACTTGCCTAAAGTCTAAGAAATATGCACAGAAACCCCAATGTGTCCTCCCTCGTCAAGGACTGGGCATTTACCACTAGTTCTCTGCCGTAACAAGTATTTGTGTATATAACCACTTAACATGAGTCATTATTCATGACATGTCATGGTATTCTCTGCTGACACATGTAGGTTATAAAAATAGTAACTTTTCCTATTTTACTTTACGATTATGTTTAATGTGAAAATGGAACTGGGTCCCAACAAGGAAATTCTCCACCTTCTTTACGAGGCTGACACACAGTGACAGAAATAGCAAATATGTTTCATGGGGGTGGGGGTTGGAAAGATTATGTAACTGGAAGGATTGCAATGCATGCAGACTACTTATCACTCCCACTAACACCATAAGGAGAATAGTGTAACCTCTCATCAATATGTGTTGATACTTTCATGTTACAGCCATAAACTCAATGGTTATATAATCAGCCAACTAAGAAAAGACACTAAATAGACTAATGTGTGCGTGCATGCGTGCGTGCGTGCGTGAGTGTGTGTGTGTGTGTGTGTGTGTGTGTGTGTGTGTGTGTGTGTGTGTGTGTGTGTGTGTGTGTGTGTGTGTGTGTGTGTGTCAGCCTGACACCATTGAAGACTCCATCTATTATTCAGGAAATGCATACCAGTGATTGAATACATCTATAGTATAATTTTGTTTCACATGATCTCTTCTGAACCATTCAATTCATAAAGACAGGTGATTGTGCCTACTTTGAGAAATATTAAACATCGGTGCATTCTAAAATACATTTCCAAAAAAATCAATGCTTAGGTGTTAGCATGCCCAACCCTTAGAAAACATACCAGAATCATAATAATGTTTACTGCACTCGAAAAAGTGATTTATTGATCCATATTGCAACATATTCCAATCTTTTGGCCAAGTAGCAAGGCCTTTTTCATTAAAGATTTCCTTAAGAGATAGCATGCATGAACTTGTATTTCTAGCATATGACAGATTTCAGTAGTTTGACAAATGTTAAAGAACACAAGCTATCTAGACTGATAGTTTTTTTTCCAAGTATTCACAATATTTTAACCAATTTAACCATTTCTATTTTTCTGTTTACAGAGAGACGCTAGTCTATATTCATCACACCAGATTGTGTTTGCACTTTACCCCAGGTTCAGAAATTAATCATGCCTATAGTGCTACGCTGGTGCTAACATACACAGTTGAGACTTGTTCAGTTCTCATATTTGATGCAGCAAAGTTGAAGTTGTCCTTATCAATCAGCTGATCCAGTGTCCTCTTACCATACAATCTTCCAACATAAGATAATGTCCTAATTTATGAGATGGATCAGAAACAGGGAGGCAATATGTTGAAAAAGAGATGAAGTGTACAAAGCATGGAAAGATGAAGAGGTTGGCAGAGAATTAGCAGTCCGCCTAAACTGAGCATATGGAGCAAATCTAGGCACAACTCCAAGGCAATGGAAGGAGAGAAAAATGAGACTCAATATGCCTTTAGAAGGAAATATATCTCCTTGAAGAGAAACAATTACATTCTTTAAGTGGCCATATTGATAAGGGTGCACATCTTATAGGTCAACAGGTTTCTGTTGCTCATCACTTCTCTGCCTTTTGGATAAAACCAAATGTAAGTAATATGCACTTGGCCCTCTGGCCATGGCTGCGGAAGCTTCAGAAGTCCAAGGTCCTTCTGCTTAGCAGTCCCAGTAGTGGTCCACCTGAGAGGAGCCTACATAATGCACCAAGGTGATGTGTCTGCCTGCACTTCACGATTGGCAAGCAATTGACTAGCATTGACAACAAAGCACATTTAGATTCAGTTCTCTTTTTAAGCTTTTCACACTTATTGAACTAAACACTGTTCACCACAGAACACTGTGAATGTGGGTGGTTCACCGCTCAAGAGCACAGTTGCCCAGGCCCCGAGCACAGTTGCACTGGCACCGAGCAAAGACCGCTAAGGACTTTTGCTTGCCTTATGGCTGAAGAGTCCTTCAAGTTATGCATAAGAGCACAGTCATCACATCACTGGTGACTAAGCACTGTCCTCACAGGAGCACATTAATCTTGGACTCCATAAAAAAACAAATGAGTATCAGATGAAGTTAAAATTCTGCAACGATGACCCAAAATTGGTAATAAGATCGGTGTGAACTCTACAATTGCAAGAATCTGACAAAACATAGATTGTGAATTGTGGAACAAGACATTCTTCAATTTTTTTCTAGAAACCTGAAACATCTTGAGTACTTCAATATATAGTCTGTTTAAATAAACCTAGCATGCCTTTTGCTGCATACTTCACCCTTTTATGACCTCACATAATGTGCCACTTAGGTATGCTAAAGATGACAAAGTAAAAATATATTTTAAGTAAGGATTCCGCTAAAATATATATATATATATATATATATATATATATATATATATATATATATATATATATATTTATTTATTTATTTTTATTCCATTTCATTCTTGGTTTTTCTGATTCGGTCAGATTTGCAGGAACTGCAAAGAGAGGAAATTGTAAAATATTGTTTCAGATATTATTGTGCTTTGCTGTTTAAAGGCTTATCAGAGAAACATAGAATACATTTTTAAGAGCTTATTCAATAAGTGGACTTGAAAGTGAGTTTTGGCCAATCTCACTGCAATCAACCAATTCATTGTTACTGTATTTTGCTGAGAACTCTATCGAAGAGTCATTTTATGAGCAAATAGCAGAATAGACCTAGATATTTTACTACTAGGATACCCTTGCGTTTTTCTCTTGTTTTTAATGTAACAAATACTTTTGACACGAGAAATAAACTTCATGAAGAAACATCTGCCACAAATGTTTTTTTTAATGTCTAATAAATTCTTCCTTCGGGACAAATCTGGATGGGCCAGCACAAAAACATAAGATCATGCCAAATAGTCTTGCATTTTTCACCACAATTAAATGAGTCTGTTGAGTTTCTAGGGCTGGAGATTTCAGGTAGAGATATCATACTATTACCTATGATACACACACAGTAGGTCATGTCATTGTGAGATTTTGGCACATTCATATTTTAACAGATTAAAGCAGCAGTCGAAGCTGCAATTTTATTTTAAATACAGTAAGTGGGGAACGTGGAATTATGTTATGTTACTGTGATTACACACCATATTTCATGGTGGCTTCAGTAACATTCGGAATGAAAAAAATCCAAAATGTTCTCATATAAGTATACTAATGCTATTATAGCAGCAGTCCAACCTGTCTTTTTAATTTTTACTTTTAATATGTGCATCAATATAATTCACAATGATAAGTAATTAGCTAAATTGCGATCGATCCATTCTCCTGTGTTCGATCGGCGAAGATTCGGCTCGGTGGTTCACTAAGTGGCTGCCAGTGCAGCAGAAGAGGACCAAAGATGCAAAGATCTGTGGGGGAAATCATTTGACCAGGTATCAATAGCTACAATTGGTGCACTGCTAGAGAGAGGGCAGGGTTCAAATAGGGGTTTGCCAGAGCCTGTTTCATAATCCATAAAAAAATGTCATTCAGAGTTGTTGTTTTTGTTTTTTTTAATGCTACAAGTATTTTCTCATAGTATAGAACTGATTTATTTAAAAAAAAAAACACACATGTAGGATATTGCTTGGTCTGCAGCTTTAACAATGTACTATTCTGAAATAAAATGTAGGATCTTATTATCAAGCATAGCCATCTACTATCTATCCCCTGATTAAATCATCCCTAATCCCAACTTTATTCTAATCCCAAATAATTAAATGAAGATGTAAATATGATTACCAGCTATTGCCTTTATCTTAAATTAGTGGTAAATCTAAGTGCATTAGAGTGTCACACTTGCATTCCTAAATGGGTGCATATGCCAGTTTACAATAGTATACAATAGTAACACGATAGTTAAGAGAGAATGTTATTGATAATAAATTTACATAAAAAGGCGCATCCAGGACTTGAGCAACTTCTTACTCTCTGTTGGATAAAATAGATAATGACAAAATATTATGGGGCATATGTATCAAGGCAAAGGTAGTGCAGTTCTGGGGCCCTACTTCTGCATTATACAATATGCATCCAAGCAAAAACTCTAATTGAAATCAAATTTAATACATATAGTGCAATTGTTTTCCCCAGAATTGCTCCACTTTTGCCTTGATACATATGTCCCATAAATGTGGCATACTTATTAAAGCCCAAAGGGATCAAAAATCAAATGTGTATTGTTCAAATGCTAAAATGATCTGATTGCATAATTCATGGTGGTTAACTTGTATCTGCCTCAAAGTCAGATTGATTTTATAAATGACGATCCTGTTGTCAACCAAAACCAAAATATATATGTATATATATATATATATATTTATTTATTTACTCACCATAACTTAACTCAGTATGGTAAACCCCATCCTTTAGCTTCTCTGCAAACCCAGTTAACCAACCTCACACTGATGAGACCCATCAAGGTCAAAACAGCTGTGTAGCTGAGACTGTGTCCCTTTGGCCTTGAGTCATCGTCCCTTTGGGGACTAAAGACTCCTGCTGCTTTTGGGGGGCACGCCATCTCGAGCTGAGAGGAGTGATCCTGAGCGAGCGGTTCTGAGCGAGCAGATGTGGAAGTGAGGGGCCGGCGCCTTTGCCTGGTGGGATCGCCCGAAGGGGCTTAACCCACCTGCTGCAATTAGGGTGCCGCACCTGAGCTTATTCAAGGCGGACGATGGCTTTCGGTGGGATGAGGAATACAGTCCGGTTCCTTGTCGAGGAAGCCGAGAAAGACCGTGTGAGACTGCAACATGTGGTGGAGAAAGTCCTTGGAGAGATGCTGGAGCTGGACGAGACGAAGGTGTACTGCCTCCAAGACTTCCCGAGGCAGGGCATTTATGACCTGACCATGAATACAGATGCGGATTGCTGGAACATCTATGAAATGTGCCGTGAGAGGAAAGAGGATCCAAGGCTGTTGGGAATCAGCGTGGCCCCGAGCTTTATGCTGGAGGACAAGCTGCTTATTGTACATATGTATAATCCTTTTGTACAGAAGGAAGACATAGTGTGTTTCCTGAGGAGATATTGTTCTCTGGTAAGGGGAGGAGAAATGTTAAGAAACTCTTATGGCTTTTTTAACGGAAAACTGCGTTTTTGGGTGTGTTTTAAGCCTGACCCAGAACGAGGAGGAGGACTAATGCAACCGCCTGCAAGTTGCCATTGGTGGGGAAAGGGGCTTCTTAAACTACCCTGGCCAGAGATCGAATTGGATTGAAGTTCATCGTCGAGGAGGTGCTGCGGAAAGCCGGTGTGGACGCAAAAAAGGTGTTCTGCCTACAGGATTTCGCACAGCAGGGCATCTATGATGTGACGCTTCATATGGAAGGAGAATGCCTGAATCTCTGTGAGAAGGTTAAAAGGATGGCGGAAGACCCGAATATGCGAGGAATTAAAGTGATCCCGAGCTTCCAGATGAATGAGAAAGTGGTGACGGTACACATGTACAACCCGTTCATACCGAAAGAAGACCTGGTGATGTTCTTGAGGCGATACAGTACAAGTGTTAAAGGTGGAATTGAATTAAAGAACGCCTACGGGATCTACAACAGCAATAGGAGATTTTGGATAAGGCTTAAACCTGACCCAGATGGAGTGGGAGGTGTGGCTCATCCACCTTCAACTTTCAGTTCGGAGGGAATCGGGGTTTTTTGAGTTATTTCGGCCAACCTACCTACTGCAGGAAGTGCTACCAGTACGGACATATTAAAGAACATTGTGAAAAAACTGGGGTGGTTTGCAGGAACTTTGGGAAAGAGGGACATTTTGCTCCGAATTGTGACATTCCAAAAAAGTGCGACCTGTGTGGTGAGTTTGGACACTTTGCACGACAATGCTCGAAAAAAAGTTATGCTCAGGTTGCTAAAATTGGGACTGAAATGGAGTGTACACAAGAGTCTGCGAATGTAGAGGGATTTCAGGAGATTACTGTAGTTGATGAAACTTCAGGAGAAGAAATTGAAGAAACTTTGGCAGGTTCTACAAGCAATATCTTGGAGAAAAAAAGAGGAAGATCTCTTCCTGGACTCCTTGGCACAGAAACCGGAGGTGGGGGGAGGGGAGGAGACGGGAGCAGTCCATCAGAAAGATGCGGGAAAGGGGGAAATACGGTCATTGAGTGGGTTGGAACCTAGCTGGACGGAAAGTATGGAGTTTCAAGATGCACAGAGGGTGAGGGAAGGTCCCCAAGATGTTTTGGAGGAGGAAATGGAAATAGGAGGGAAAAAAGCTCAAAAGCGTAAAAATCTGCAAGGGTTAGAAACAAAGGAAGATAAGGCTAGCCAGAGTAAAGTGGAGCCTAGAGAGGAAGGTGTAGAGGGTAAAGTTGGAAAAGTATCAAGGAAAGTAATCCTAAAAAAGAAAATGGAACATTTTGAGGACGCAGTGGGAGATGCTCTATTTTGGGTGGGTATTTTTCGGAAGCAGCATGGGGGGAGTAGTGAGGAACAAATAATAGAAAGCTTAGAAAAAATTATGTACCAAAGAAAACAGCTGACAAAAGAGCAATATGAAGAACTAAAAAAGGAGCATGTGCAGTGGGTTAAAATAAAAGAGGCTAGGGGAGAGGTGAGGGAGAAGGAGAGTAGCGAGAGCAATAGCTCATCCCCACAAAAAAAACAGATAAGCGTGGAGGGAACTAAAATACAGAGAAGTGTAAGCGGAGTAAGTGGGAGCGAAAGTGAAGAAAAGGCAGGCCAGAAAGGGATTGCACAGGCAAAAGAGGCAAATTCAGCAGGAGATAGAAAGGGAAGGAGCACCCAGGGAAAGGATGAAGTAGGGCTCACAAAGGAAGAGGTTTTGTACAAACGACTAGGGTGGAAATTCGGGCAGAAATATTGGGATACGAAAACTGTAAGGGATGCGTATGAAAGTGATGTGAGGCATGGATACCAGGTAGCGAAAAGTAAGAGAGGTTTGGAACGTATGGAGGAAGAATTAAGAAAGCTGATCACAGTACTAGAGAGCGGAGAAAGGTGTTGAGTTTTAAGGTTTGGGTTGTCAGAATGAGATGAAAGAATCTTGAAGTGTAGGATTCTTATCTTTGTATAATGTTTGGTTATATGGTTTTTTGAAAAGTTATATTTGCTTTCTGTAAATATGTAAAACGTTAATAAATATATATATATATATATATATATATATATATATATATATATATATATATATATTAAAAAAAAAAGCTGTCTGTGGGTGGGTTTTCTGGGTATGCACCTTAACCCTGGCTGTGCTCAAAGCTGTGACCATGCAGCAAGCTTAAGCCTATAGGGAACCATGTTAAAAATGGTTTTTGAAGCAAAAAGTGGCACTGTGTGCTCATTTGCATGTCATTTCCCAGAATCCCTTGCTTCAGTGGAAGTGCTGTGTGCTGGGTGATAATGGTGAAAGGCGGAGTTGCAGACCTGCCTAAGACATGCAGATGAGCATACAGTTGTATTTACATATACATATATATATATATATACAGTGTTCGACAAATCCATTAAAATACAGGCCCGTGACGACTGGATTTTACCCTGTGACGACTTCCTCATGGCCGACACCAAGCAGGGCGGGATTGGGGGCGAGACTACGTGGCGAGTAGATTTTTTGGTTCGCGAGTAGATTTTTGGGTGATTTGTCAACCACTGTATATATATATATATATAGACCAAAAACAACATCGGCTGGAGCAGCAGTGCAAGCAATACTACAGTAACAGAGTAATGCTAATGCAGCTTCTGTGGGGCACTGTAGTATTGCTTGCACTGCTGCTCCAGCCGATGTTCTTTGATCCTGCGCTGAAGCATCTGAAGGGACTAGAACCCAGGCCCTCCTGCTGATGCAGGGAAGGCGAGGAAAACCAGGGCCCCCTGGCCAGCCAGGACCTCCGGGACTTCCTGAATTGATGTGAGAATAGCTTTACATGATTCAGCCTATTTCATTGGCTGTCTTCGACCAATCATACCACGCCTGACGAAGTCGCCTTTGTGTGACGAAACACGTAGGGCTGGTGACATCATCGCGTTTGGGTCTGTGTAGACGGAGGTCTGGGCGTCCCTGCGCTTTAGCTGGCTGCACTTTTTAGTGCAGGCAACCATCTTATGCAGGTGCAGAGGACGTGAAGGCATTGAAAGACCCCCTATTTTGCCGCCAACTCATGACAGGAACTTGCGGTGGCTACAGGCTGTGTTTATCTACTCTGCCTACCTGGGCCTCCCCCTACCGTCGCAGATGACCACACTAGAGATTTCTCTCCCACAAATGGTTCTGTTTGAAATCCTGTAAGTGCACTGCTTATGGGTTGCTGATTTTTTAAATAAATGTACCTTTACAGGCGGTCCTCGTTTTACGACGCTTCGTTTTACGACGAACGGCTTATCCGACGCTTGTCAATGCATCCCTATGGCCCGTTTTACGACGCCGAACGGCTTATCCGACGCTCTTACGACGCTTTAAAAAATTGCTACAAATGAACAACCAGACGGCTGCAGGCTAGGGAGATCATTTTGAACAGTCTGTGTGAAGGTTTGGTGGTGTATTTTAGGCCCTAAACCATGGCTGATCAAAGCAAAAATCAAAGTGCTGTTACTCCAAAAAGGAATAGAAAATCTATAACTTTGGAGACCAAGCAAAACATCATAAAGCGCTCTGAGAAAGGAGAGACGAACACAGAAATTGGACGTTCCTTGGATATACCTCGCACAACTATTGTGACTATAATCAAAGACAAGGCAAGAGTCCTGGAACAGATCAAGGGCTCAGCACCTATGCAAGGTACGACAATAAGGCAACGTGCTGGTCATATTGCTGAGGTGGAAAAACTCCTCATCATATGGCTGGAAGATCAATCCCAGCGTCATCTGCCCATTAGTTTAGCCTTAATTCAGGCCAAGGCTTTGAGTCTGTATGAGGACATTAAGCAACAGCATGGAGAAGGGGCCACTGAGGAAACGTTCACTGCAAGTAAGGGCTGGTTTATGCGGTTTAAAGAGAGGGCAAACTTGCATAACATTAAAGTGACCAGTGAAGCTGCTAGTGCTGATGAGGAGGCAGCTAAAACCTTCCCTGTTACATTGGCCAAAATTATAGAGGACAGTGGCTATTGCGCACATCAAGTGTTCAATGTTGATGAGTCTGGGCTCTACTGGAAGAAAATGCCCAGTAGAAGCTACATTGCAAGAGAGGAAAAATCTATGCCCGGGTTTAAAGTTGCAAAGGACAGGCTGACTCTTCTGCTTGGATCAAATGCTGCAGGTGATTTCAAGCTAAAACCTTTGCTTGTTTATCATGCAGAAAAACCTAGGGCATTCAAGGGTTATGCAAAGAGCACACTTCCAGTGATTTGGAAGTCCAACCGTAAGGCATGGGTAACAGGGAGCCTTTTTGAGGACTGGTTCCAGCATCAATTTGTTCCGGCTGTGCAATTATATTGCATGAACCAGAACCTCGATTTCAAAGCATTGCTGCTCCTGGACAATGCTCCTGGCCATCCCGTGTACCTGGATGACCATCATCCAAACGTCATGGTGGTGTTCATGCCCCCCAACACCACCTCACTGATACAGCCGATGGACCAGGGGGTTATCGCTTCCTTCAAGGCCTACTATCTTAGGCGAACATTTGCCCAGGCCATCAGAGCAACCGATGTGGAAGGTGGTCCAACCTTAAAAGAATTTTGGAAGGGTTACAACATTCTTCATGCAGTGAGAAACATCGGAGAGGCATGGAATGAGGTGAAACAATCCAATCTAAATGGAGTTTGGCGTAATTTGTGCCTGGATTTTGTGTCTGATGTCCAAGGCCTTACAGAGACTGTTGCAGAAGTTACAGAAACTGTTGTGCAAATGGCCAGAGATCTCAACTTGGAGGTGGAAACCGAGGATATTGAGGAGTTGCTCGCCTCACATTCTAACGAGTTGTGCAATGAAGACCTCATGCAATTAGAAGAGCAAAAAATTGCTGAAGAGGAGGCCCACCAATCTGCTGATGTGGCACAGCCACAGCCACGTAAATCTTTGTCAAGCAAAATGTTGGCTGTGGCATTCAAGCACATTGATAGCGCACTGGCCATATTTGAGGACAATGACCCTAACATTGAACGGAGTTCAACAGTCAGTCGTGGGGTGTCTAACCAAATCAGCTGCTATAGAGAGATCTACACGCAGAAAAGGAAAGGATCTGTCCAGACTTCAATGAAGAGGTTCTTCAAGAGGCCGAAACCTTCAACTGCACCTACATCACCTCCAAAAAGTCCGTTGTCTATTGAAGATTCCCCCCCCCCATCATCTTCCTCCAATAATTGATGTGTTTTTTTATTTGCTCATGTACATTTCTGTACAGAATACAGCATAGTTTTATTTTTATAGTTTTATTTTACAGTTCTGGAATCAATAAATATAATGTTTACATCATAATCTATGTGTGTGCAGCATATCTTATTGCTTGAGTAACATTTTCTGTGTATTTTAGCATTAAAAATGCCTTCAGGAACGGAACGTTTAATTTAAACAGTGTTCCTATGGGAAAACGGGTTACGCTTTACGACGCTTCGCTATCCGACGCCATTTTGAGTAACGCATTGCGTCGGATAACCGAGGACCGCCTGTACTTTTAAACAGTTACGTGCTATGGAGCTTGCGCTTTTGTTTGTTTTTTGTCCATAGATCCAAAGTGGTTTGCTAAACCACTTTCTTTAAAGCTGCAAAGACGCTCCCTGGATCTTCAACTGGGACTGTATATCTTTCTGGATTTATTCTTTTTCTGAGCGGAACATTTATTTTGGACATTTTCTATATCACTATCACGTTATGGTTTGTAGTTTCAATTAGGTTAAAATTGTGGTAAAGTATCTTTATTTAGTATGTTATTATAATTTTATAATTTATTGTTATTAGTGTCACTGTATATCCTCCTGAGCGCTACATAACTTTTGTGTTGTTTTTGTAATATGTATATAGATACACACACACACACACACACACACACACACACACACACACACACACACACACACACACACACACACACACACACACACACACACACACACACACACACACACACACACACACACACACACACACACAGACACACACACACACACACACACACACACACAGAAATATCCATATATATATATATATATGGTATGAGAAAGACAGAAAGAAAAAGCCCCAAATAATAACACTCTAGTGTACCAATTCAATATACAAATACAAACATCTTTATTGAATAAACTGTCACAAAACAAGGGGTTTAAAAGAAAGCAAGGAATAATTAAAACAAGGCATAGATCCCCTGTACGTAAATCTTGACATAAATCCTCCAGCAATCAATTCCAAAATTGGAAAAACCGTGTCAAATCAGACAAATAATGCACTAAAGTGTATCTGACAAGGTGAAGTAATATAGTACAGACAAAGGGCTAAGAAGAAAACGAAGTGGCAGTGGCCAAATGGTCAATTCACATAATATCATTGCATGCTCGTCACTGTGAAATCTCTGGAATAGTCTCTAGTAACACAGTGCATCAATACATGATAGGACCAGAAAATGTAAAGCCTGGAGAGGCACACTTCAAAAAAACTATATACTCTAAGTCATACAGTATATGACCTAAACGTCAGACATACAACAAAGTCATGGAGGAAGCAAGGAGCAAAAAGCTCAAAACATTCCCAGTTGAAGGCATCTGGCCGAAACGCGTAGGAGTGGGTGCTGTAGGCAGGATCCCTTGGTCTGTCCCCCCCTAGGGAGACGTAATTATGTTTTGAGCTTGTTGCTCCTTGCTTCCTCATGACTTTGTTGTGTGTCTGACGTTTAGGTGATATATGACTTAGAGTATATAGGTTTTTTGAAGTGTGCCTCTCCAGGCTTTACATTTTCAGGGGATCTATGCCTTGTTTTAATTATTCCTTGCTTTCTTTTAAACCCCTTGTTTTGTGACAGTTTATTCAATAAAGATGTTTGTATTTGTATATTGAATTGGTACACTAGAGTGCTATTATTTGGGGCTTTTTCTTTCTCTCTTTCTTATACTGTACCACATAATTTGGCCCATATAGCACCACTGACTTACTACTAAGTATTTATTTGAAGTCGGTATTTAGTTACATCAATTTATCTTGTGGATGCGGTGTCCGCTCTTTCTCTTAATATAATCATATATATATATATATATATATATATATATATATATATATATATATATATATATATATATATATATATATATATATATACACAAAAACTGAAGCTGGGTGCACACAAGCAAGGAACTATACTCATACAAATAGTAATAAATACTTATCAGAAATCCAGGTGCTGGCATATAAACAGGGAACACCGGCCAGTCTGTGGGATATACAAAAAGATAGAATCTGGAGTACACTCAAAATGAAAAGTTGTTTAATCCACGATATACATCAGGCAATCACAGAAACTCTCCGTTTCTCCATCATCCTCTGCGGGTGCCCCCGCGCGCCTCGTGACGTAGCCTGTGCGTGCGCACTTTAAACTTACAGAGGGAGCGCGCACACGCCTCTTCTAGGCTTTCTCAGCCTCATGGCTCCTCCTCCCATGCCCTGCAGGCTATCTCCCTCATTGGCTCACCTGTCTCCTCCTCTTCTCCTCTTCACCTATCCTTGCTGTCTCCCACTTCTCCCTCTTCTCCTCCTCTCTCTCCTATTGGTGTTCCCTCCTTTATAACCCCTGTCTGTCCTTTCTCTCATTGCTCTGCATAGCTCTTGTTACCCCTGTGTGTGCAGTCCTATGCTTGGCTCTCATCTGTGTTCCAGCTTTGTTCCTGCTCCTGCTTACCCCTGGATTTCCCTGGTTTGACCTCTGCTCGTCCTGGACTACTCTGCTCTCTGTTGCCCTTGAACCCTGCCTACGAACTCTACCTTGCTGACCTCTGTAGTCGGTTAATGACATAATGTCCGATTGCAGGGTCTCCTTACTTGTTTCGTTGCATGCTACGACTTCTTCAGAGGAAGTGAGCACATGTCAAGCGCAAGCGTCTGAAGTACTCTCGAGTTCAGGCTGAAATCATTATAACAAGGTAGGGATAGGCTACCGCTCACCATGAATTTGGAATAAAATTGACTGGTAAATAAGGATAGGGTGCATACGGGATAGGTAATTAAGCTGAGAAGGGTGGTAGGTCACAGAGGTGGCCTTAAAGACTCCTATTTGCACTCGCTATAGCGAGTGCAAATAGGAGTCTTTAAGGCCACCTCTGTGACCTACCACCCTTCTCAGTGAAATCATTATAACCAATAGCGCTGCCTGACAACAATACACCAAAAGGTGCCTTAATCACAAATCACCAATGGGAGTTAACCAGTGCTGCGCCTGATGTGTTACATAAAAGATATTATACATACACATTTGTAATAATAATTAACAAATACCAACAATCCATAATAAACAAGTCATAATAAACATATGTTCATAACAATAAATAACTCAATCAATAACTATATAATCTAATATACAATTTATAGGAAGCTAGAGTGTGAAAGGGGAGGGACCAATCAGAATCTAAATGAGGATGGGAAGGATACAATCCTCAGCAGTAATTAATAACTAGGAAATAACAAAGGTCTAAAAACACTAAAACTACTAAAATACTCAAGTTACTGCACCGGAGACAGAATTGTGGATGCAGGCAACTGAAATAAATAGCTACAAAAAGTAAAAAAGATTACATGATTAAAAAAGGGGCCTCAAGACAAGTGAGAGCGAAAAAGGATGCAGAAATCACTATAAGCCCAATTGATCATTTTTTAGACAAGGGTGCTAGTATCAATACATTCATTAAATCCACCAGGGGACAAAGTGCCCAACTAGTAGATCCAAAATGTTTCTCGTTTGCACAAAATTATAAATCGGTCACCTCCTAAAGTAAGGGGTGAAATTTGTACGAGACCAAAGATGGATAATGAGCTCGGATTCTTGTTGTGGACTAGCTTGAAGTGACGTAACACACTATGTGCATTGTTACCATTAATAATATTACGCCTATGTTCAAGAAACCATGTACTGATAGGTCTAATAGTTCGGAACAAATAATTGTTATTATGTCCTGATATGTAAAACCATAGAATTCAAAAAAGGTGTATGTTGGACTGTAAGTTGAACTGTATGTTGGATAACCCCATTCCAGATAACCCAATGCAAGAAACACACACACTGGTATAGATAACATTTTACTACATGCATATAATGATAGGGATAACGATATAACACCACACCAACTAGGCCACGCATGGCGTATCTCCACAGTGCCCTCTAACACAGCGTCCACACCCTGATGGGATATCCCCAAAGTACTGAGGTGCCCCATGGCACCTAACCACCCGGTGTCCACAGTCGTCAACCAACCCAATATGTGTGACAGCGCTGCCCACAACTAAAGTGCACTTGGTGATGTAGGGATACCTGCCAGATGCTCCAGCAACTGGTAGCGCCGACTGAAGACAAGGGGCCGTCCAGTCCCATGCCATCGTCATCATTGTTGAGTCTGCCTCCATGTGGGGTGGTATCCAGCTGGAGGGTCCCACTTTAACAGTCTCTGTGTGCATTGGTGGTCTGGTCCCAGACCACCGGCCGCATCTGCTGCACGGCGTCCTTTGCTGTGTTCCTGACTCTAATGAGATAATGGGACAGTGTCCCTGTCCAAGGTCCTGATCCTGTAGCACACACAAACTTTACATGGGAGTCGGGGCCTAGCTCGGGCCTATGGGGGGTCACTGGCCAATTGCAGGAGCCACAGACACCCTGCACACACACCCTACCCTCTCCTTGACCCAGCTCCGACTGACTCATGGTGCAGGCATGCCAAATGTATCAATCTTAGTCACAGGGGATTCCTGCAGCCCTACTGGCTGTGTGGCTGCACCTGAGTTGTAGTTCAAGTTATACATGTATTATATACATTATATATGTCAAGTTATGCATTTCTGTGAACATCACAATGACAGATTTAATTTTGCTATGAGACCACTGCTGAGCCTCATAGTTGGGTGCCCCTAACGAATCATATATTACCCAGTTGGGAGGGTACCTCACTTTTTGGCTTCTGCAAAGCTCTTCTTCAGCAACTCCCTCTGGGGAGTAGTAATCGTACACTTGAGGTTTAGTCTCTCTCATTGTGGGTACTATAGTCTCTGAAATGTCTCTGGTAGGTACAAAGCAAGGACTTCTGAGGTCCAGAGGAGGGCTTATTGGAGCCTCCGGAGTAGGTGTAGGCGGTCTGGGTCCATTACTCGGTGTTCCTTTGGCAGGTGCCCCTTTGACTTTGGTCTGTCCTATTAGAGGGTCCTTCCACCGGATCCTCAGTTGTTTCAGTTAATGTTTCTGAGTTCTCGTCAGGCTCAACGGCCAATGGTGTAGTCTCTATTTCGGGATCCTCATCCCCCACTTGTGGGATAGGCAGGAGATGATTGCGGTGTCATACCTTTACCTGGCCATCCGTGTCTCTTATGCGGTAGACCGGGAGGCCCGGCATCTGAGATTTCACTTTGTAGACTCTGTCACGCCAACGGTTTATGTTTGACGGTGATTCCAAACTTGCGAAGGAGCATGGCGTCTCCAGGACGAATTTCCCGATGACGTACCTTATGTTCATAATGCCGTTTGTTACTAGCGTTTAGATAAGCCGATGCCTTCTCTGCTAGTTGGTAGGCTCGTTGCAGGCTTTCTTGGAGCTGCTGTACGTACTTGAAATGCATCCTGTTGGGTACCCTGTTGGTCGATACCCTCAGACGTATGTCTACAGGAAGCCGTGCTTCTCGCCCGAACATTAAGAAGTAGGGAGTGAATCCCATAGACTCGTGGCGGGTGCAGTTGTAGGCGTGCACCAAGGACTCCAAGTGCTTACTCCACTCATTCTTCTGAGAACCTTTTAGGGTACCGAGCATGTCGAGGAGGGTCTGGTTGAACCATATATACACAGATCAACCCCGTTACAGCGTGATCCGCTACAACGCGGATCCGATATAACGTGGTGCGAGTGTGGCTCCCGTTTAAAAAAAATGTTTTTTATTTTATTTTTATTTTGGCAAACTACAAGGATTTGCCATGACCGCCACACACACACACCACACACACCACACACACCACACACACACACACACACAATAATAATTACAGTATGTGCTAAACTGAATACACACAGACAATATATTTATCTGACAGCACTATTCCCCTTATCCATTTAGGGTTGAACACACTAGACAGAAGATCTAGGGGGGCTGGCTCCGCAGTTCACAGGCTTCTCTCCTGCACTGCCGGGACAGCCTGCTACACTGACAATCTCTGGGCGGGGGGAGGGGGGTGGTGGAGGGGGAGAGAGGAGGGCTGGCTCTGCAGTTCACAGACTTCTCTTCTGCACTGCTGGGGCAGCCTGCACACTGACAATCTCTGGGGGTTGGGGGGTGGAGGGGGAGAGAGGTGGGCTGGCTCTGCATTTCACAGGCCTCTCTCCTGCACTGCCAGGACAGCCTGCTACACTGACACTATCTGAGGGGGAGGAGAGAGAGGGGGGGCTGGCTCCGGAGTTCACAGCCTTCTCTCCTTCTCTCCTCTTCTTTAGTGGCACCTCTGATAGGATAAAACTGGATAGATGGGGGGGCGAAATGTGAAACGGAAGTGACGTCACGTAATGGACGCCGCTCCACTCACACGCCCCCCCCCTGTCACATATGGTGGCGGCGGCGATAGCCGCCGGCGCCGCTCCTAATCGCCGCCGCACCCCTCACCCTCCCACACACCCACACCTAGTTGCTCACATGCGGCGGCGATAGCCGCCGCTCCTAACTGCCACGGCGCCGCTGTTCCGCCGCCCGCTGCCATGCCGCGCGCCACGCATGCGCAGAAGTGGCTGGCAGTGGCGCCGTTCCCCACCCACTGCCATGCCGCGCGCCACGCATGCGCAGAAGCGGCTGGCAGCGGCGCCTGGGAATAGGGTGGTTTGAGCGCGCCGCCGGGTAGGGGGTGGGGAAGGGGGGAGCTTGAGCGCGCCGCCGGGTTGTGGGGAAGGGGGGAGCTTGAGCGCGCCGCCGGGTTGTGGGGAAGGGGGGAGCTTGAGCGCGCCGCCGGGGGGTGGGGAAGGGGGGAGCTTGAGCGCGCCGCCGGGGGGTGGGGCGGGTATCTGCTCAGAAGACTCAGACTGTGCCCCCCGGGTCCGCAGCTCCATCGGGGGTGGGGGGAGTCAGGAGAGAGGGGGCAGGACACAGACAGAGAGACATACGGTACACACAGAGAGATACACATACACTGACAGACACACACACACACTGACAGACACGCACACACTGACATACACACATTGACTGACACACACATTGACTGACACATACACACAATGACACACACACACACACTTACTCTGACGCACACACACACACTGACTGACACACACACACACACACTCTGACGCACGCGCACACTCTGACGCACGCGCACACACTGACGCACGCGTACACACTGACGCACGCGCACACACTGACGCACGCGCACACACTGACGCACGCGCACACACTCTGACGCACGCGCACACACTGACGCACGCGCACACACTGACGCACGCACGCGCACACACTGACGCACGCACGCGCACCCCAGTGATGTACCGAACACCGCCCCTGAATGATGTGCCTATTCCTTCCCCCCCACTGTGAGCTCCCCCACCCGCTCAACATTCATGATGCTGGTACTGCTGCCAATAAACACATACACACACTGACGCATGCACACTTTGACGCACGCACACTTTGACGCACGCGCACGCACACTGACTGTCACACATACGCACACACTGACTGACACACATACGCACACACACTGACTGACACACACACATACACTCACTGACCGACACAGAGAGACATTCACACAACACAGAGAGAGAGAGACATACACTGACACACACACACACACAATGACTGACACAAATACACACACTGACCGGCACAGATACATACACTGACTGACACACACACAAACAAACACATACATACTCACTGACTGACACACTGACACATGTGTGCCGAGCACGCGCGTTATAAGTCAATTTCTGTGACAAAAGTCAAAGAAGTTTCACTTACTATGCGCGTGCACAGCACACACAGCTTTTTTTTAATCCTTTTCTGGATATATTTATATGTTTTTATTTGTCTTTTTGCCTTCATTTCAGTTGGATCACCCACACACAGGTGCCCTGGTTGAATACATGGGCACTGATGGAAGTTGTTTGGGGATTAGCATTGAGAGATTGTGTTTGTTTTATTTGTTATGGACTCTTTCAGTGATCTCTAACATGTGAGGAGATATATCACTGCCATTGATGCTATGGACACTCTTCCTTGGTTGTCATGACATCCAGTGTAACCAGGAAGTATTCCTCCAAACAGAACTTTTTTTCTTTAGGCATGTGCCTCAAGATCAAGATAAATATGGCACTAAGGAAGCCGATGGCAAGGATCTTACTGACAGGACGTGATTGTGGGACACTGAGCAATTTGGTACTCTTATGATATCCTTATTGCTATTTGATTTCCTGAGTTGTAGATCATTTAAATACTGTATGTGCAGACGTGCAAATTATTATGGTAACTTGTGTTTAGTGATTGTATATGCCATGGTTGATGTATATTTTTGCTGCACATGTGCAGTCTCTCGTTTAACTACATACCTTCCATCTACACCTGTTTACACGTAAATGTGGGTGGGTCTAATTGCTTTGTTTAGCTCCCCTATGTCACTATAAATGTCAGTGCCTGTAGCACTGCTCTCTAGAGTTTGATAAAGGACCCATAGTGGTTTGAAACGTTGCTCAAACTGCTGTGTTCGGTTACTTCACATGGTGTGAATGCATATCTTTTTTGACAACATCATCTTGGTGAGTGATGCAGATATTTCTCATATATATGTAGAGGTATCAGTACTGTGTTAGCCGAGCTTTAATAATCAAAAATGAATAGACGACACCGTTCTGTGGCTAACAAAATGCTTTTATTTCTGCGAGCTTTCAGTGTATCTCGAAAGCTCGCACAAATAAAAGCATTTTGTTAGCCACAGAACGGTATCTTCTATTCATTTATGATTATATATATATATATATATATATATATATATATATATATATATATATATATATATATATATATATATATATAGTCTTGTCATATTGGGTCCAAAAAATAATAATTTTTGATGTGTGATTTAAAAAAAAAAAAAAAAAAAAGGGGCATCATTCTCCAAGATTTAACCCTCAGCACTTAGGGCTGAAGATGTAGCTCAGTCTCTGCCTTTGGATTGATGCACCCAGTCCAAATCCAGTGTCAACTCCTTTTGACCTTGGGCACGTCACTTTATCTCCCTGTGCCTCAGGCACCAAAAACATAGATTGTAAACTCTACAGGGCAGGGACTTGTTATGCCTAATAAGTTATATGTACAGTGCTACTATACATATATTGGCAGTGCAACAGTATACAAGAAAAACATGACTATAGTTAAAACATGCACATGCACAACTACTTATCTTGGTATCTTTGGCAAATACTTAATGGTGGCTATATATTAAAGTTTTCCTGCAGCAAAACAGGGGCAAAACTATAGCCAAAACATTGCATCAGATTCCAAAAAAGGTCCCATCGGATACATTATAATTTGTTGTTGTGATAAATATGATGCAGTTTACGTGCTCCAGTTTCACTCCTGAAAGATCCCCACTGGCCCGTTCTAATACTGCACCCAAAGTTAAGGCAGATGCATCAAGTGTCGGTACAGGTCCCGACATTAACTCCCATTGATTTGAATGGGTGGTAACGCCGGAACAGGTGGGATAACTGGCGCTTGATGCACTTGCCCGCATATTTACTAAGCACTTTAATGAGCAGTAAGGTGTCTTTCGACTTTGCACTGCTTGGTAAACTGGACCATTCCCCTCTTTGACAACTTAATTACTTTATAATACGTCACCCCAAAAGAAATTAGGAAAAGCCCTACTGATAAAACGGCACCTTTACAGCGTTCACAGCAAGCTCCTCTCTGCTTTATAACCAGAGCGCAGTCCTTGGTGAGCACGGGGCACTTCTCTCGTGTGCAGGTCACTTCTTGGCTCTAGGGTGAAAAAGAAAAGAAAAAAACGTGGAGGTAGTTTTTCATGGGTTATTGGTTCGCTTTTCCATTTCTGAAACATACAGTTCACCATGACTTCAATGTATGATTTATTCAGTTCTTGCTGTATATACTGTATGTACCAGGCACTACCAATCTGTCAAATAAAAATTGTATAGGAAATGAGTGATTCATATGAGATTAAATTTTTTTATTTTGTATTTATATTTTATAAGAGGGGAAACATACAGACAGTGAAGGCACAAAAATGGCAATACAATATTATAATGAATTAACAATAAGGTATACTAGTAATCAAGGCAATCAGTAGAAAAATAGGAGCTATATAACAATTATAGAGCAAAGTAATAACATAAGTATAGAGCTAATTGGTTGTACTAATTATAAATGTACCAAATAAACAATCTATGGGGAAAACTGTATAATAATATAACTTGAGATATTAAATACTCCAATCCCTCAGTATTTGATAATTATTTATGAGGAAAATAAATAGTTATTAGGGGAATAGGCAAAGGAAAAAGTAGTTGTTGGTAGGGAAAGATAAAAAAAAGTTATAATCATCTACAAAATTTCTCTAAATCTTGAAAAATAAAATTAGATGTGTTCCTTTTTCTAAAATAAGCTTTAATGTTCTCTACCTGGAACTGCCCCTCCAGCATACACAACTAAATGTCCCAAAATGCCCAAGGGTATGAAAAGTGCAAACAAATTACCTATTCTGTTATAGATTTAAATGATAGGGGAAGAGATTTGTGAGGTAACAGGTTTTCAAATAATACTAGTGATTATACATCCAAAAGAGGCATGTCCTGAATAATTATAGCACGTTTTACAATATATTCACAGACATTTTTACATTTCAACATATATTTCTACATACACATCTATTCTTATGGGTGTGTGAGTGCGTGCATGTGTGTATATGTATATATGTATATATATGTATATATATATATATATATATATATATATATATATTTATATAGGGTGACCAGACGTCCCGGTTTTGCCGGGACAGTCACGGTTTTGCCGGGACAGTCCCGGTTTTTCGTGGGCTGTCCGGTTGCCGGTCAGTCCCGGGAATGTCTCGGTTTTTCCTCGTGTCGGTGGCGGTGCGCGGAGGCGGAGCTCGGGGGCAGCGGGGAGGAGGAGGATGCAGCAGCCCGGCCGGAAAATATTTTTTATTAATGCCAGGGTGATTGGATGGAGAATGCCGGGGCGGGACTTCAGAATGCCGGGCCACAGGGTATTGGTCAAGGCAGGAGGTTGCCGGGGGCGGGGCTTTGGCTCTCCCAGGCATTCCCTCCCCCGGCACTCTGGCTCCCGGCTCTCTCCCTCCCTCGGCACCCTGGCGCTCCCCGGTACCATAGCTCCCTCCCTCGGCACTAGTCTCTTGTCCTCCCTCTGGCTTACCAGCTCTCTCCTTCCCCCGGCACTCTGGCCCCCCCTCTGGCTCACCGGCATCCCGGCTCTCTCCCTCCTCTGGCACTCTGGCTCTCCCTCTGGCTCCTAGGCTCTCTCCCTCCCCCGGCTCCCCGGCTCTCTCTCTCCCTCCCCCGGCACCCCAACTCTCTCTCTCTCTCCTGGCACTCTGGCCTCCTTCTGGCTCCTTGGCTATCTTCCTCCCCCAGCACCACGACTCTCTCTCTCCCTCCCCCGGCACTCTGGCCCTCCTTCTGGCTCCCCAGCACCGTGGCTCTCTCCATATCCCGGCACCACGACTCTCTCTCTCCCTCCCCCAGCACTCTGGCCCTCCCTCTAGCTCCCCGGCCCCCCCAGCTCCCTCCCCCGGCTCGCACCCCCCCCCTCGAGAGCCCGCTCACAGCCTGCCACCTCGCCGAACCAAACCCACAGCTGCAGGTAGGCATATGGGGGGAGAGAGTTGGGAGATGGGAGGGGGGGAGAGATGGGAAGGGGGGAGAGATGGAAGATGGGAGGGGGGGAGAGATGGAAGATGGGAGGGGGGGAGAGATGGAAGATGGGAGCGGGGGAGAGATGGAAGATGTTGTGGGGGTAGGATGGGAGATGCAGGTGGGGTAGGATGGGAGATGCAGGGGGGAGAAATGGGAGATGCAGGGGGGAGAGATGGAAGATGCAGGGGGGAGAGATGGGAGATGCGGGGGGAAGATGGGAGATGCAGGGGGGGTAAGATGGGAGATGCAGTGGGGGGGAAGATGGGAGATGCAGTGGGGGGGAAGATGGGAGATGCAGGGGGGGGGAAGATGGGAGATGCAGGGGGGGAGAGATGGGAGATGCAGGGGGGAGAGATGGAAGATGCAAGGGGGGAGATGGGAGATGCAAGGGGGAGGGGTGAGATGGGAGATGCTAGGGGGGGAGAGATGGGAGATGCAAGGGGGGGAGAGATGGGAGATGCAAGGAAGGGGAGATGGGAGATGCAAGGGGGGGAGAGATGGGAGATGCAAGGGGGGAGAGATGTGAGATGCAAGGGGGGTGGATATGAGTGTGATAGTAGATGCGGGGTGGGTATATGAGGGTGATGATGATTATTTTACCTGTGCGGCTCAATTTTTTTAAAATATGTAATATGTCTTTTAAAATGTATTGAGGTGGCGGGGGTCTTTTTAATATGTATTGGCGGGGGTAGGTATTTTGTTATGTATTGTGGGGTGTTTTTTTTGGTATGAATTTTGTGGGGGTATTGATGGAAGGTAGGGGCGAGTGAGAGGAAAGAGGGGAGTGAGGCATAAGAGGAGGAAGAAAGAAGGAGGGAGAGGAAGCGAGAGGGAGAGAGGGAGAGGTGAAAGAAGGGCGGAGGGAGGGAAAGAGAAGGAGGGAGGGGGAGAGGAGGAGGAGGGGGGAGAGAGATCAGTGGAGCAATGGGGAATGGAGTGGAGGAGAGACGAGGGAGAAAGAAGGAGGCAAAGGAGAGAATGGTGGAGAGAGGGACAGGAGAAATAAGAGGGGAGAGAGGAGGGAGGGAGAGGGGGAGGAGAGAGGGAGAGGAGAAATAAGGGTGAAGAGAGGGAGAGGAGGGAGAAAGGAGGGAGAGGAGAGAAGGGGGAGAGAGGGAGAGGAGAGAAGGGGGGAGAGAGGGAGAGGAAAAAGAAGGGGGGGGAGAGGGAGAGGAGAAAGGAGGAGGAGAGAGAAGGAGGGAGAGAGGAGGGGGAGAGAGGAGGGTGATGAAGAGGGAGAGAGAGGGGTGGGTGATGTGAGATTTAGGTGGGGGTTATGTGAGATGTAGGGGGGGATGTTTAAACCCAAATCATTACAAAATATATACACATTGTTTATTCAAAATTATGAGTTAATTATTATTTATTACCCCTACTGCTTTACGCATCTATTTTGTGATTTACCCCTGTCGAACATGTGTCATCCATATAGGGGTTCGCCAAAATTGTACGAAATACTTAAAGGGTTCCTCCAAACAAAAAAGTTTGGGAATCACTGCTCTACACACACAAAAACACACTGCAGCCCCCACCTCTATACACACAAACACACACTGCAACCCCCACCTCTGTATATAGAAACACACACTGCAGGGCCCACTTCTGTATACAGAAACACAAACTGCAGGGCCCACCTCTGTATACAGAAACACACACTGCAGGTCCCACCTCTGTATACAGAAACACACACTGAAGGGCCCACCTCTGTATACAGAAACACATACTTCAGGACCCACCTCTATACACAAAAACACACATTTTTTAAAAATATTTTTATTATATATTTATTTATCTTGCCTTTGGCTGTATCCTCCCCTCCAAATTCTGTCAACATGGCTACGCGACGTCACGTAATGCACATTGCCATAACAACGAGCCGCTCTGAGACGTCACGCGGCATCAAGTTGACATGACAACGAGATGCATTATGGTGACGAGGCATCATGTGATGCCACATTGTCATGGCAACATGTCACCGCCTGACGTTAGTGTCTCGTTGTCATGGAAACGGGGGGCGTGACGTTATGTACATTGTTTTATAAATAATTTTTTTAAGTGTCCCGGTTTTTCATTTTGAAAATCTGGTCACTATATATATATATATATATATATATATATATAAATATATACAGTGGTTGACAAATCACCAAAAAATCTACTCGCTACAAAAAAAAACCAATCGCCACCTAGTACCAAACGTGTGCTGCTTGGGCCAATATTTACTCGCCCGGGGGTTAAATCCACTCGCCCGGGGCGAGCAAATGTATAGGTTTGTCGAACACTGAATATATATATATATATATATATATATAAATATATAAATATATATATATATATATATATATATATATATATATATATATAAATATATAAATATACACCCCTTTGAGAAAGGTCCTATTCCAGGACCGAAACGTCGGATTTGGTGACTTATCTTTTCTATTCAGATGCCCAATACAGTTTTTCATGATTACTGAACCGAGTGCAGTCTTTCTTTACCGGACGAGAGAATGGTAATGTTGTTTTTTTAAATATATATATAAATATATATATATAAATATATAAATATATATTTTTATATATATATATATATATATATATATATATATATCTACTATATATTTCTGAAAGCACTGTATGCCTGTCTGCGTGTCCCCTGTCCCTAGCGGCAATCGCATTGGAGCTTTGGCCGTCACTCCGCCTCAGGCCAATGAGAGGGCTCCCTTGGCCCGGCCGCCCCCGCACACCTCTCATTGGCCTGAGGCGGAGTGACGGGCCAAAGGTCACACACACACACACACACACACCAACCCCCCCCCCCTGGCCCTCCTCAATGGCTGCCCGGCCTTGACCACCCACCCTCGACCATCCACCCTCTCACCCCTCTGCCCTTCCCGGCGGCTGGCCCGCAACAACGGAACCACCCCCTATCACCACTCCGCGGGACCACACAAAGATCACCCTCTCTCCCAGCGCTCACCCCCTCTCCCGGTGCTCACCCTCTCTCCCGGTGCTCACCCTCTCTCCCGGCGCTCACCTTCTCTCCCGGCGCTCACCCTCTCTCCTGGTGCTCACCCTCTCCCCCGGTGCTCCCTCCCACAGACCGCTCCCCCCCCCCAAGAGCACACTCTCGCCGCTCTCACCTTAAGGCCTAGAGGCCGTGCCCCAGCTCACCATCCCCGAGAGCGCTCCTCCGGCTCTCTCAGTCGGGAGCTGTACGGCCCGGCTGTCCACACCACCTCCTCATCTGAGCGTCTCATCTCCGCCTCGCCGGGGGGTATGGAGACCGCCGAGGAAGAGGAGGAGCGTGGCCCGGTGCGAGGTAAGTAAATGCAGGGGAAGGGATATTTTAACCCCCCCCTGGCCCGGCCCTTCACCCGGCCTGGCCCTTCACCCCCCCCCCCCCGGCCCTTCACCCCCCCCCCGGCCCGGCCCTTCACCCCCCGGCCCGGCCCTTCACCCCCCCGGCCCTGCCCTTCACCCCTCCCCTCTGCCCTTCTCCCCCTCCCTGCCCTTCACCCCTTCTCCCCCTCCCTGCCTTTCGCCCCCTCCCTGCCCTTCGCCCCCTCCCTGCTCTTCACCCCATCCCCCCCTCCCTCCCCCCTCCCTTCCCCCTCCCCCTCCCTCCCCGCTCACTCCCCCCTCCCTCCCCGCTCACTCCCCCATCCCTGCCCTTCGCCCCCTCTCCTCCCTCCCTTCCCTTTGCCCCCTCTCCCCCCTCCCTGCCCTTCGCCCCCCTCCCTGCTCTTCGCCCCCTCCCTGCCCTTCCCCGCACCTCCACGCCCCCCGCCCCAGCAATCATGGGCAACGCCGGGTTTATCAGCTAGTATATATATATATATACACTGTATGTATATACAGTTGTGTGAAAAAGAAAGTACACCCTCTTTGAATTATATCGTTCTACATATCAGGACATAATAACAATCATCTGTTCCTTAGCAGATCTTATAATTAGGTAAATACAACCTAAGATGAACAACAACACATGACATATTACACTGTCGTGATTTATTTAACAAAAATAAAGCCAAAATGGAGAAGCTATGTGTGAAAAAACTAAGTACACCCTTACTGCTTCCATAGGAATTAAGATGCTATATAGCAGACAGGATCTGCTAATGAAATGCCCTTGATTAATTGATCATCAGCAAGTGTGGCCACCTCTATAAAAGCCGAAGTTTTAGCAGTTTGCTGGTCTGGAGCATTCAGATGTGTGTTAACACAATGCCAAGAAGGAAAGGCATCAGCAATGATCTTAGAGAAGCAATTGTTGCTGCCCATTAATCTGGAAAGGATTATAAGGCCATTTACAAACAATTTAAGTCCATCATTCTACAGTGAGAAAGATTATTCAAAAGTGGAAAACATTCAAGACAATTGCCAATCTTCCCAGGAGTGGACACCCTACCAAATTCACCCCAAGGTAAGACCGTGCAATGCTCAGAGAAATTGCAAAAAAACCCCAAGAGTTACATCTCAGACTCTACAGGCCACAGTTAGCATGTTAAATGTTAAAGTTCATGACAGTACAATTAGAAAAAGACTAAACAAGTATGGTTTGTTTGGAAGGGTTGCCAGGAGAAAGCCTCTTCTCTCTAAAAAGAACATGGCAACACGGCTTAGGTTTGCAAAGTTGCATCTGAACAAACCACAAGACTTCTGGAACAATGTCCTTTGGACAGACGAGACCAAAGTGGAGATGTTTGGCCATAATGCACAGCGCCACGTTTGATGATAACCAAACACAAAATATTAGCACAAACACCTCATACCAACTGTCAAGCACGGTGGTGGAGGGGTGATGATTTTGGCTTGTTTTGCCTCCACAAAACCTGGGAACCTTGCAGTCATTGAGTCGACCATGAACTCTCTGTATACCAAAGTATTCTAGAGTCAACTGTGAGGCCATCAGTGCGACAGCTAAAGCTTGGCCAAAATTGGGTCATGCAACAGGACAATGATCCCAAGCACACCAGCAAATCTACAACAGAATGGCTGAAAAAGAAAAGAATCAAGGTGTTGCAATGGCCAGTCAAGGTCCAGACCTCGACCCGATTGAAATGTTGTGGCTGGACCTTAAGAGAGCTATGCATAAACAAATGCCCACAAACCTCAATGAACTGAAGCAACGTTGTAAAGAAGAGTGGGACAAAATTCCTCCACAACGATGTGAGAGACTGATAAAGTCATACAGAAAATGATTACTTCAAGTTAATGCTGCTAAAGGTGGTTCTACAAGCTATTGAATCATAAGGTATACTTAGTTTTTCACACATGGCTTCTCCATTTTGGCTTTATTTTTGTTAAATAAATCATGACACAGTGTAATACTGTATGTCATGTGTTGGTGTTCATCTGAGGTTGTATTTACCTAATTTTACCTGCTAAGGAACTGATGATTGTTATTATGTCCTGATATGTAAAACCATAGAATTCATGTCTTGGCAGTTCAGCAACTCTGCCTTTGACCATTATCACCCAGCATACAGTGTTTCCACTGCAGCAAGGGATTCTGGGAAATGACATGCAAATGAGCACACTGTGTCACCTTTTGCCTGAAAAACCATTGTTACATGGAGCCCATATAAGCTAATGCTCGCTTTTAACACAGCTTTAAAGCACAGCATGGGAATCAGATGCAAAGCCAGATAAAACATTCACAGACATGTTTCAAGCTTAATGGGTATCATCAATGTGAAGTTGGTTGTACTGCTGACTTTGGAATTTTCAAGGCTGTAGAGTTTACCATAACGTTTTAAATTATGATGGGTTGGAACATGTCTGTGAATGAGAGGGGATACTCTCTGATTTATCCACTGTGCAATACCACTTCACGTCTGGTAAGCGGTCACTTCAGCTTCAGCAGCAGCATTACTAGCAGACCTAATTTCTGTTTTAACTATGGTTATGTCCTATTATTGTTTATAATATTAAATGTGTTTTATTTACCTGTTGTTTTCTCTCAGCTCCTTGTTTTAACCTTGTTTTAGTTATGTTTTTTGTTTTCATTTATTTTGGTTTACTGCATTGATTCCATACTTTTTTCTTCCCATCATTCTGGTACAAGTTGATCTTTGTTTCATCTGTCCAAAGAATGCTGTTCCAGAATTGGGCTGTCTTTTTTTAGATATTGTTTGGCAAAGTCTAATCTGGCCTTTCTATTCTTGAGGCTTATGAATTGTTTGCACCTTGTAGTGAACCCTCTGTATTTTCTCTAGTGAAGTCTTCTCTTTATGGTAGACTTGGATAATGATATGCCTACCTCCTGGAGAGTGTTCTTCACTTGGCTAGATGATGTGAAGGGGTTTTTCTTTACCATGGAAAGGATCCTACGATCATCCACCACTGTTATCTTACGTGGCCGTCCAGGCCTTTTTGTGTTGCAGAGCTCACCAGTGCGTTCTTTTTTTCTCAGAATGTACCAAACTGTTGATTTGGCCACTCCTAATGTTCCTGCTAACTCTCTGATGGATTTTTTTTTGCAGCCTAAGGATGCCCTGTTTCACTTGCATTGAGAGCTCCTTTGACAGCATGTTGTGGGTTAACAGCAACAGCTTCCAAATGTGAATGCCACACCTGGAATCAGCTCCAGACCTTTTACCTGCTTAATTGATGATGAAATAACGAAGGAATAGCCCACACCTGTCCATGAACCAGATTTTGAGTCAATTGTCCAATTACTTTTGGTCCCTTGAAAAAGAGGGGGCTACATATTAAAGAGATGTAATTCCTAAACCCTTCCGTCAATTTGGATGTGAATACCCTCAAATTAAAGCTGATAGACTCAACTTTAAGCCCATATTCATTATTTAACTGTAACTTGAATTTATTTTGGTACACAGTTGAAATAACAAAACTTGTATTAGTGTCCAATTATTTCCGGACCTAACTGTATATATATATATATATATATATATATATATATATATATATATATATATATATATATATATATATATATATATATATATATATATATATATATATATATATATATGTCTGGAAATAATTATAATAATAATATATATATATATATATATATATGTGTATGTATGCATGTATAATTGATCACATGTATGTCAGTTAAAATAATCACATAATGTCAGTTAATCACATTATGTCACAAAATAATACCCATTAAGCTTGAAACACAATAATTGTGACATAAAATAATCACATTTATGTCAGTTAAAATAACAGAAATTGAAGTATACAGGTAAGTAGAAAACTGAATGTATGTGATATAGAAGAGTCCAGTCTTTTTTTTTTCTTGATAAAACATATACACACCTTTTTTAATATAGCTTGAAAGCAGGGGGTCCCTAGAGCTAAACCACATTAATTTGAGCTCTGGGGGCTCCCAGATTCCTGAGATACTTACGTGGGCCGATAGAAAGTCATGACAGATGATGTCATTGCTTCCTACGGGCCCATGTAAAAGCCAACGCTACTTTACATCCCGGGCAGGGGATGCTACTGATGACATCTTTCCCGGTAAGTATCTTAGGATCCAGGGGTCCCCGGAGCTTAAATTAACAGGGTCTATCCCCCCCGAGACTGCTTGATTCCCACCCATATTAAAAATAAGGGGGGGGGGGGAGTAGGGAATACATAACGAGAGAAACAGCTACTTTAAGCCGATAAAAGTACCTCTACATTCTAAATCAGCACAAAGCCACTGCCAGCCAGATGTATTGCAAGTGTATAGCCATAGCAAATGATGTTACAATCAACTACCGAACAGCATAAACTCCCCCAGGACTTCGTCCAGATGTACCAAGCAAGTATATATTTTCACTTCAACTGGAGTCAGTCTACATTTCATTGTTAATTGTTAACAGGAATATGAATGTTGGAAAAACATTTACAGTTGATTTGAAATTTAGATTCAGCCTTTTTTGACCTTATGAAGCTCTATGGGGTCATGTATCAAATGTTCCCGCTTGTAAAACTGGGCAATAATAATTACGAGTGGGTACTTTCACTCACATTTTGGTTTCGGTTAAAAAAAATAAAAAATAAAGAAGTTTCATGTTTTCCGTCTGGTTTTTTCAAAATTATGTTTGATTGGCTTTGGGTTTGGACTTTTACTAAAATATGGGGGAAAATAATTTTGAAATCAAATTGAATGGTTGGTAAGGTAAGGTGTCTTTCAGTCCCTGAATGGAGTACCGCCGCTTAGTAGATATGGCCCTACATGTTAAGCATTGTGCTCAACGATCTGTTTTCCAACACTGTCAGTAATACACACATGCAGACACATACAGTTTCAGACAACTCTGTCTGTTTATCAGTTTGTCTGCAATAAATTGCTGAAAGGTGAATTAATTATTTAGTTTCTCCCTTTTTCAATGAAAAATTAAGAGATCTAACTTATTTCCCCCAAATCCCACTAAAAGGAAATTGTGTACTGTATGTTGGCCATTATGCACCTAGATAAACTGAACACATTGCAAGATATGTAGGAATAAATCTGACATGAGGAAGAGAGAAAACTCTTGATAACTTGACTTATAATAGCAATTGTTAGTCCAATTAAAAAAGGTATCACCTAATACTAGGAATAAATCAGAAGTTTTCGTTCACCTTAACTCTACTCACTATTGTTCACAATATCAAGTGCTTGTGGCTATGATTATATTTTTACATACATCAATAAATACCATTAGAAATGGCAGCATTACAGTAGAAAGTAACAATTCTTTGAAAAAAATCATAAAATGATTATGTAAATGTATAACAAACAAATCTCTGCAAGGGACGTATGTATCAAGCAGCATGCAGGTGAACCACAATTGTATCCTTTAACATTTCTGTCAAACCTGATGAATGTTCCCTCGAAAAAGCAAAAAGCGAAACGTACGTCGGGATATATGTGATGACGTCATTCTGAAGGCAGTCTCAGCAATAGCAGTAGGGTCTAGCCATCTGTGCTCCAGTGCTCTGGCATTCTATCCACACAGTAACGGATTATAGCGAGCATTCTACTTACCTGACCCTGCTGAATAATTTGTATACTGGTCTAGCCTAATTAAGCGGACAACATTACTTGATCACTCCATTACGAGTAAAAATCATACTCCAAGTGGCAGTGACCCCGCACTACTTTAGGACCTCTGTGTAAACTTTACAAGCAGCTGAGTGAAGCGGCGTAACATGATATCCGACACCAGGAAGTTTGAGTACATTAACAGTGCCTTGCTTATCCACAACAGCTGATCTGATCAGAAACTGAGGTTCCGTTACAAACTACACAGCTCCAAGTGGCTACACTGCTGTAGCTTCATGCTTTTACACATAGCAGAAGTGTGCAGCATATCCATAGAACCGGTAGATTATTAAGCTAGTCAGTTTAAGCTAGTGTTCAACACCAACTGACCACTCTACTAAGAGTAAACCGTGTACTCAATGTGGCAGTCCTTATAGTATGAGCAGCAAATTTGACAAATGGGTTCTCTTTCTAAACCTCAGTTTCCCAAGCGGCTACACTGTTGTAGTTTCCTGCCTTTTTCACATACAGTAGCAGCAGTATGCTGCCGTCTCACAGATTCAAAAACGATACTTACAGTATGAGCCTACTTTGTAACAATCTACTCTGATAGAAGGTGCCATACTAGGTATATGCTCTGTAATACAGCAACAAGTGGTATTTCATATAATTTGAACCAATAGCTACAATCGAAATCCTAACTTGTAAGATAATCACAAACCATCAGAAAGCCACTAATAAAGGTGGTATGAAATGTGAAGCATATACCAATTTGTATGAGTGGAAGTTAACGACTTCTAATAATAATTATCTCTGTGTTCGAGTCCCCAAAACACTCACATGGGCTGTTCATTTATACTAATTTAATCAAGGCATTTACTCTGTGGCTAGTATGCCAAGGGTTTTCTGTGGCTAATATGTGTGTTTATGATAGACATACCTCTGGGTCTGGAGATTACACAAGGTTTATACAGCTTGTGGTTACCCATAGGCACTTTATGTCTCTAAGTGCCCTACAATAACTACCTTGTCCTACAATCAACTACCACCACTCTGATTAGGACATAGCCCATTATCAAGCAACACAGTTTGTCCGACACTTAACCTAACACAGGGGTCGGCAACCATGCGGCTCTTTCCGTTGCTGCTTGCGGCTCTCTGCAGGTTGCCGACACCCAACTGCTGCCTTTCTCCCTCACTATCCTGCCGGGAAACCTATGCTGCCTGATCCGCAGAGGTGGCCTGTCGGAAGATGTCCGTGGAGGTGCCTGTCCAGGCAGCTTGCGGTAGATTGGTAGAAGGGAGGTTCCACTGACAGGCACCTCCATGGGCACCTTTCAGCAGGCAGCTCTGCAAGCGCCCTCCACAGGTCTCTAACAGGACCCCTCAATCCTCCAGACAACATGCACACTCAGATCCTCTCTTCTAATATCCCTGCCCCCTCTCTCACTCCTCTCTCTCACTTCTCTCTCTTACTCCTTCACACCCTCTCTCTCCTTCCCCCCTCTTTCTCTCCTTCCCCCTCTCTCTCTTTCTCTCTTTCCCCCTCTCACTCCTTCCCCATCTCTCTCTCCCCCTCTTACTCCCCCCTCTCTCCCCCAATTCTCTCTCTCCCTCCTTCCCCCTATCTCCCTCCTTCCCCCTCTCTCTCCTTCCCTCTCCCCCTCCCCCTCTCTCTCTCATCCCCCCCTCTCTTTCTCATTCACTCTCTCTCATTCCCCCCTCAATCTCCTTCCCTCTCTATCCCCCTCTCTCTCCTTCCCCCTCTCTCTCTCTCTCTCCCGCTCGCTCCCCCATCTCCCCATATTCTCTCTCTCCCTCCTTCCCCCTCTCTCTCCCTCCTTCCCCTCTCTCTGCCTCCTTCTCCTCTCTCTCCTCCTTCCCCCTCTCACTCTCTCTACTTACCACACTCCCTCCCTCTCTCCTTCCCCCTCTCTGTCTCCTCCCCCCTCTCTCTCTCCTTCCCCCTCTGTCTCTCTCCTTCCCCCCTCTCTCTCTCCTTCCCCCTCTCTCCTTTCCCCTCTCTCCTTCCCCCTCTCCATCTCTCCTTCCCTCTGTCTCCTTCTCCCCATTTTATTCCCCCACATATTTTGTCGTATGTTAATGCTTATACAGTATATACCTATTGGTCTGTACAGTATATGTATGTGTTTGTGGGGGTGTAACATTCATGAATGTGTTGAGGCTCTCTGAATATTTTGGAGAAATAATTTGGCTCTTCTTCCTTGAGAGGTTGCAGACCCCTGACCTAACAGGCATCACAACTCCACTGATCCTAAGATCTAACCTAGGGAACAATATTTTCCATCACTAGGCAGCCACAGAGGCATTGTACAGGCATACCCCGCATTAACGTACGCAATAGGTCCAGAGCATGTATGTAAAGCGAAAATGTACTTAAAGTGAAGCACTGCCCTTTTCCCACTTATTGATGCATGTACTGTACTGCAATCAACATATACGTGCATAACTGATGTAAATAACGCATTTTTAACAGTCTCTATAGTCTCCCCGCTTGTGCACAGCTTAGGGAGCTGGTAGGGAGCCGGTATTGCTGTTCAGGACGTTCTGAAAGGCGCATGTGTGAGCTGCTGTTTGCCTATTGGGCGATATGTCCTTACTCGCGAGTGTACTTAAAGTGAGTGTCCTTAAACCGGGGTATGCCTGTAATGATAGCCTTTTCAAATGCTTGCTCAGTGTCTAAGTTTATATGTGTGCCAATTAACCCCCATTTATTTTATGATATCATTTCTAATAAAGTATTTTAAACTTTCATTATTCCTGGTCGATATATTAGGGGCAATTATATGTTCACTCATTTGGCTATAACGGCGACCTATCCCTAGCTAGTCCTGTTGCTATATGATACTATACAACACTCAATAATTAAGGAGAGTGCACTGTAATGGGTTCTTGGGTATTGTTCCAACTCAGTAATACCTGAATCTTTCTTTCTGTCCATTTACTATAACCCGAGTGCACCCCTTTTTCTCTATATATCTGGTTGAGCGGGTGGGTTTCTGTTTCTGGTTGTTCTGATTAATGTTATGCTAGTTTACACCTGCAGGTCTCATTGACATGAACGGTGGAAGAATACTATAAGAGATTAAAAAGAAAATACATATGATCATAATTTTTGTGCTTGATGTGTACCGTATCCAAATGTCTTATACTTATATTGCTCCATACATATACACCCCACCCATCTCTTGCTGATGCAAGTGCAAAAGAAACTGACTGCAAACATCTATTGCTATGGCTGTCCACAAAAGCTTTATAATCTTGCCAATAAATATCTTTAGACAGAGGGCTGATCACCTTGAGAAAGGCTACGAGTCAGCAGCTGAACCCTGCGATTTTTTTTTACGGCACAGAAAGTGTATTATTACTATTGGCTTAAAGCATACTTGTAGGTGGTCCTTCAGACCTGAACCGTATTTTTTCTTAGCTTGCTGAATTGCTGGTTACCGGTGTAGATACTGGTCCCCCTTTTGGGAGTTCAATATCCCCACTGTCTCGCGAATGCCAGGGGCAATAGGAAGCCGCAACGTCAAGAAGATTACTATAGTTTAAAACAGATTACCGGCCTTTTTTATTTATATATTTTCCTGGCACATTTTTTTATTTTACTTTAAGTTGGATTTAAATAGGCTCAGAACCTGCAGTGGAGTGTCGACACGACTCGCTATTGTTGATTCGCATTTATTCCTCCCTACCAGGCAGCACAGAGCTATTTCTAATGCCGTCGCTTTAGGCCCAGATCCACAGAGGTCTGTAATTAATCCTTAGCGTTTATCTTGAAAGACCACAAACGTTAGGCTGTCACATTTTGGGCCGTAATGGGCATTGCGTTAAGTATAACGGACGTTAGTGTCAATGATATGCCAAAAAGGCAGTCCCCCAAACAACGCATATCTACAGAGGTTCGTTAAAGTTAACGCAGTAATGTAACCTGAGCTAGCCTTGTTGGAGAAGTGGTGAGAAGTGCCAGGAGGTCCGCAGGACAGGTACTAGCCTTCAAACCCCAAGCATCGCGAGATGAGAAGTCTGTGATGTCACGGAGCAGGAAGTACACACCGGGCGAGCTAGCCAGCGCTCCACGGTGTCCTTCCATCAGACTGAGCAGGGGAAAGAAGTTGCTGAATACACAGAGGGACCACCGCAGCAGCAAAACCACTCAGAGATACTTTAATACGCCTGTGTTCTAAGCCTGAAATGTGAGTTTAACATTTTAAGCTTTTTTTTTTTTTTTGCACCAATATACATTTTTAAATCTGCACCTGGATCTGTCTTTTCTTCTCTATTTTATGATCTCTGGAGGAAAGAGCAAGCTCTTTTGAAAAGAAGAATTGTCAAGCAACACATTTTTAATATATATTTTTTTTATATCACTACACTATGCACTGTATATTATATACTATGTAGCCCTGGGCTCCATCCGGTCCTAGAGACCCCCTCCCTTGGAGCAGCGTTGTCGCGGGTGCCGCCGGAGCCAGCGACGGACCCGACGGCTGCTTCCAAGGGTGGGGGCCGGAGCAGGGAGAAGCACGTCTTCCCCTGCATGCAGCCGGTTGCCGGGACGCGATCGGGCCGTTGCTACGGCCGCGGCCGCGTCACTAGGGTCCCGGCGGCTAGCGAAGAGGGTGCTGCCATTACCCAGTGACTCGCGCATGCGCAGGAAGGGTCCTAGAGCTATGGAGAAGTCACGCGAGCGTAGGGACAGCCCAGGAAAGGTTGAGGCAGCCCCAGATAGCTTGCGCAGGCGCAGGACAGCCCATAGAAAGCCCGCGAAGCCCTAGCCTAGCAGGGGAGGCCCTAGGTAGGGACTACGAGTCCCAGGAGCCTCTGCGCGCCCCACGTGACACCAGGGAGCCAATAGGGCTTAGGAACTCCAGGCAGGCAAGGAGATACAATTTCGCGGGCTTGCAGCATGACAGTCAGTTGGAGCCAGGGAGCTGTGAGGGAAGGAAGGGTGCGGGGAGTGAGTGCAGCTCCTGCACCCAGATAGGTACCCACACCCCAGGTAGGCCCCAACTCCCCACCAGATTAGTGGGTAATTGATCAGGGACGGCCCAAGCTAGGGACGCGGCCCTTAGAGTCAGTGTGCTGTCTTGTCAGGGTCACGGCTGTTAGTGCCGTGAGGTCTGACAGGCAGGCACAGTGTTACGTTAGCTGCAGGCAGCTACGTTAGCTGCAGGCAGTCACAGTGTACGTTAGCTGCAGGCAGCGAATAGGTTGTAGCAAGTTACTGCAAGTGCTGCGAGTGCTAGTAGTTAGTTAGAATCAGGACCGGGAAGCGCTAGGGGGACGGGATAGGCCATTAACCCCTTAGGTCCCAGGTAGGTTCTCATTCCCCAGCTTGTGGTTCTACAGGGACAGGCCCTAGGTTAGGGACCGTGTCACGTAGTGCCAGTGATAGACAGGGACACAGCGGCTGCTGCGCTCCACGAGAGACGACTTGGGCTCAAGTCGGTACCCAGAGACCAGAGACTATCTCCAGGTGGGATCGCCCCTGGGGGACCCCAAGCAAGGATTCACCGGACCGGATCAGACGGGATCCCAGAACGACTGATCCTTTGTGGAGCTGTTGCTGCTCCGAGCACCGGAGTGCTCGGCAGGTACTATCAAATACACAAGTGCACCACCGGGCCCTTAGTATAATAGTGACTGCGCAGTCACCCATTGCCTCTCTCTGCAAGAGTGCGGGACATTGGGTGGAGTATCTATGGACACTGGGTGGGATCACCTGGTGTTGGGAAAGCATCCTGCGCGACGCAGTTAGTGTCTCCTCTAGAGAGGGACACCTGGTATGGTGGTATTGATGTTACATGTTTGCTTTGCACGTTAGTAAAAGACATTGGTTATTATACATACAGTGTATGTGATTATTGTATTTGTCCTGCGAGGAACTACTCCCCCTCTGGTGGGAGCCATCGCAAGTGGAGGTGCTGCACCGAGTGGTGGGAGCCATCGCAAGTGGAGGTGCTGCACCGAGTAAGTGGTTACTCATAGTATCATAATTGCCCCAGGTTCCCCGTGGCGGAAGCTCAGCACTCCTGTGAGCCAACAGGTAACGCACCACACACCTGGTAACACCGTATGTTCCTTGCACCCACAATATATCTGCGATTGGGGGGGGGGGGATACCCGTTACACTATATGTATTTATTTATTTGCACAAGCAACTTATGTTTTTAACATCTTTTGCTACACTACTACTTCTGCAAGATTTTGCACATTGCTTCTCAATTGCACTGAAATTGTCACATTGTGGGTACATATTGCATATGTTCATTGTACTTTACAGTACTTTATTATTGCACTAACAGTTTAATTGTGTTCAAAGTCACTGTGAATAGCGCTCCCGTAATTTTCTCTTTTTCATTTACTAGAACCTAGAGGTTGTTGGTTTTAATTGGGTTATAGCTGCACATGTATTCACTTTAGTTATAAGCACCGGGTTATATTTCTTTTACGTAAATTAGCACTGCCTTGCATTAGCTGGCATTAAGCATGTCTTATTCCCATCCAAACCCGGGAATATATGGAGAGAGATAGAGAGATAATACATTTTTGTAAAGTACCATGTGACTTATATACCTCCCCAAACATTCCTTTATACTACAGGTGGAAAGCTGAACACACCAGATACCTGGTAAATATGCTCATTGGGATATGCAAAGTATATTCAAACTGGCATGATCAACCCCTGGTACTCCAATACTGTCTCTGGCATACAAGGTACGGTATGTTATTAGGGTACTGAAAAGGTTAAATTGTTGTATGCAGTTTTCTAGAACAATAGAACAATAAATATTACTTAATTTAGATATTACTGACTAATGGATCTTTGAGTTAACATGTTGTAGCAAAGCATTTGCATTGTTCCCCACTCTGTTTTCGTGTTGATTTATTTTTTACAAGTGACAACATTTATAACTACCCATGATCAGTTCAGCAAGGTACTAAATTATAACAACAGAATATACATCAGTGGAAAGAGTGATATTCTGCATGGGTACGACAGGAGTTTATTATTTCAGCCTCGTAATCAGTGGTGGAAGTGCCGCCGGTTCGGCTATACCAGGGCCCGCAACTTTCCATCCCCTCCCATGTAGCACTTACTTTAGCAGCCAGAACGATGCTATGCCACTGTTCGTAATATTAGTTAGCATTAGTAACACCACACCTGAATATGGAGTACAGTTTTCGGCACCACTCCAATAAAAAAGACATTCTGGAACTAGAAAAACTGCAGGTAAGAGCCACCACATTAATAAAGGGGATGGAAAATCTGATGTTTGAGAGCCTGGCTAATTTAGATTTATTTATATTAGGAAAAAGGCGTCTAGGAAGGGATATGATAACTATGTACAAATATATTCGGGGTCAATACAAGGAGCTTTCAAAAGAACTACTCATCCCAAGGGCAGTACAAAGGACTCAGGGCCATCCCTTAAGGTTGGAGGAAAGGAGATTTCTCCAGCAAAAAAGGAAAGGGTTCTTTACAGTGAGGGCAGTTAAAATGTGGAATTAACTACCCATGGAGACTGTGATGGCAGATACAATAACTATCTTCAAAAAGGTTGGACATCTTTTTAGAAAGGAAAGGTATATAGGGATATACTGTACCAAATATGTTAACATGAGAAGGATATTGCTCCATTACTGGATTTTGCAAACAAGAAAACAGGATAAGAAAGATTCTAAAGAAACAATGCGGTATCCTTCAAATGGACCCCATGTTATGTGATATAATTACAATGAATCCTAAAGTAACATTTGGGAAGGCCGGAAACATTAAACATATTCTGGCTCGTGATGTTCTAAAAAAGGATTTGAGTAATAGACCAATCAATGGTAATTTTCTTTCAAAACCGGTGGGGAACTAACTATACATATGGTAAATGTGTAGTATGTAAACACATGAAACGAGACAAAAGCATATGTGATACTAGGACTGGCAATATACATGAAATTATACAATGTATCAACTGTCTTACATCATTTTTTGTGTGTATCATTGACTGCCTTTGCAATCTGTGGTATATAGGGAAAACGATCAGACCACTGAAAACAAGGATCTGTGAATATGTTAATGGGATTAAAAATGCACAACGCATGGATAGAGGTTAAATGATCCACAACTTGGCGCAGCATTTTTTAAACCATCATGAGGGTAAAATTGACGGACTGCACTTTAGAGGGATAGAAGGTGTTCCAAGAGATTCTAGGAGAGGTGATAGAGAGAATCTACTTCTCCAAAATGAACAATTTTGGATGTATACTCTTGGCAGTAAAGCGCCTGGGGGTCTTAAAGAATTAATAGAATTGGCCACTTTTCTTAAATAAGAACATTTAAGATCTTGCCATCAGTATTATCAGATCCTCTCTATTCTTTGTAGTGGGGTTTTTACTCCACTTCGTCTGTTGTATATATTAGAAACTAGCTGAGAGACCTGGCGTTGCCCGGGAGTCACACTGTCCCCCCCCCACACCCACACTGTCCCCCCCCCACACACACACTGTCCCCCCTCCCCCACAAACTGTCCCCCCCTCACACACACACTGTCCCCCCTCCCTCACACACACTGCCCCCCCTCCCCCACACACACACTGTCCCCCCCTCCCCAACACACACACTGTCCCCCCCCCCACACACACACACTGTTCCCCCCCCCACACACACTGTCAGTCCCCCCCACACACACACACTGTCCCCCCCCCACACACACACTGCCCCCCCCCACACACACACTGTCCCCCACCCACACACACACTGTCCACCCCCCCCACACACACACTGTCCACCCCCCCCACACACTGTCCCCCCCCACACACACACTGTCCCCCCCACACACACACTGTCCCCCCCCCCACACACACACTGTCCCTCCCCGTGACTCGCGCTCCCCCGGCGCCCGCTTGGTCCCCCGTGACTCGCGCTCCCCCCCCCGACTCTCGCGCGTGTGGGCCGGTGCCAATGGTGTTTGGCGGGAGATCTGTGGCGTGCGGTGGGCTTCGGAGGAGCTCCGTGCGGGCCGGGCCGCGGCCCGTAGAGTGTCTGCGTTAGCGGGAGGGGGATGTGTGGCGTGCGGTGTCCTCAGGAGGAGGAGCGTGTGGGCCGGTAGGCTGCGGCCCATAGAGGGTCTGCGGAAGCGGGAGGGAGATGTGCGGTGTCCTCCGGAGGAGGACCCTGCGGGCCGGTGCCAATCGTCTTTGGCGGGAGATCTGTGGCGTGTAAGGGTCTGCGGTAGCGGGAGGGAGATGTGTGGCATGCGGTGTCCTCCGGAGGAGGACCCTGCGGGCTGGTGCCGATGGTGTTTGGCGGGAGATCTCTGGAGTGGACCGGGGGGGGGGGGTCATTGAAGAGGCAGTGTGCAGTGTTTGGTGTTGTGTGAATGTCTGTGATCGGCGGGAGATGTGTGGCGTGGACCGGGGGGGGATTCTGTACCTGATTCCGCAGTTCTGTGTTAGCAGACGGTGAGTGTTTTGTGGTTTGAGAGCTGTGAAGCGTGGTCCCAGAGCAGTGAGGATTGAGGATTAGGTGCTGCAAATGCAAAGCGTTCCCAAAGCTCAGTGAGGGGTGGGACAGTGTAGCAGTGGTAGCTCAGTGAGGGGTGGGACAGTGTGGCATTGGTGTTGGACGCAGGCCAAAGAGAGTCAGTGAGGGGTGGGACAGTGTAGCAGTGGTAGCTCAGTGAGGGGTGGGACAGTGTGGCATTGGTGTTGGACGCAGGCCAAAGAGAGTCAGTGAGGGGTGGGACAGTGTGGCATTGGTGTTGGACGCAGGCCAATGAGAGGAGTGCGGGGGCGGGCATGGCCTGAGCCGGAGTGACAGGCCAAAGGTGCTATGCGATTGGCCCTTGGGACGCAGACATACAGTGCTTTCAAAAATATATAGTAGATATATTATACTTAAGATATTTACCATTTTTTGTATAACATTAATCAAGAGTTTATATGTTTGTGTGATGTTTTTAGAATATATATACTGTATATATACTTTTTGTTTGTTTGTTTGTTTTTTGTTTTGTTTTGTTCTTTAATATGTGTTTTTTAAATAGTTATGTTTATTTTTCATTTTTTTGGTGCAACTGTTTGCCCAATTTTAGGGCTTAATGAGAATTCACTGCACGCAACTGGTTTACATATATGTAAGGTTATATTACTTAATAATAATTAGCACTCTTTTCTGTTAGGATCTATGGATCATTTACTGTGGGTGTTTTTCTTTACTGGCGTCCCCCCTGCCCCCTATTCCAATGCCTCTCTTTTGAGAATCTGCAGTTTTCTTTCTAATCATCAATATCATTCGTAATTTATTATTTTTTATTCATTTGTTCTTTAAATGTTACATGTTTCATGCTTCTGATGTTAATCATATATTTTTATATGTATATTTGTTGTTATGGTGTAGATCCATTTAGTTTTGTGTATAGTTACCCCCCCCCCTTTTTTGACGTTATTTAGGTTTTATGTTGTTATATGTATTAATCTTTACATATTTTATGTTTCTTATGTCCATTATGTATTTTTTGTCACCTTTGTGGTTATGATGTATGTTTTTTCAGTTTTGTGTACAGTCGCTCTATTTGGTGATGTAGGTTTTAAGTTACGATATGTATTGATGCCCCCAGCATATTGTTACGCTGATTGGACGGCTTAGAATAAATTATCCGGTGAGATCCCAATTGGCTTACAGATATCATTGCTTTGGTACTTAAAAAGTGCCTTGGGATCACTAAGACCAACCCCCTGATGAAGCGTCATTCACACCAAGAGGACGCCAATTCAAAGTTGCACCCGGCAACTATCTGCGAGCTGGACTGCTTTTTCCTTTTGTGACCTGGGACTTTGAGATCGTGGGGTCCTGGATTCTCAGGGCCCGACCCTTTGAGGAAGTGTCATCATTGATGAGTGGATGATTGGATCACTATAATCCACCTCTTTTTTTTATTGTAAGTGATATATGTTCCTTTTTATATATACATTTTTATTGTGCTCATACTAATTGTGCTTTTGTTGTTTCGCTTGCGCCCTTTTTTTTGTTTTTTGTATGCCTGGATTTATCCCACTATCACGGGACAATAGGAGCAGCAAAGAGACAACTACTGATGCAGTGGCCGTTATTCGAACACTTCAAGCGTCATGTACATCGGAACCTCGATTTGAAACCGTGGGATGAATTCCAGCCTTCCCGCACTAAGATGCGAGCGCGGCAAGTGCAGAAAAACGAATTTTAGTGTTCTGGCTTTTAAAAACATGAAATTGACACAGTAGCACAGTAGCACAGTACTGTACACATTACAATTCATCCATTTTATTGCAAATGAAGAAACAGAATCCATGAAATTCAAACAAAACATTTGCGATAAGCGCGGGTGCCTGGGGCGATTGGCCGCGTTCATGCTGCGTGGGGAACAGCAGAGAACTCAAAATCGGCGCTGTGATGTGTTCAAATAACGGCCGCTGCATCAGTACATTAGTTTTGAGGAGATAAGGATTTATGGGATAGCGTGCACTGTACAGTATTTCTCCACAGTTCTACAGGACCCCCTCTTTCTCTCTCCCGCCTCCCCCGGGGCCATGCCTGTTGTGTAGAGCCTTACCCGGCAGTGGCGGGACTTACCACTGCAAAGGCAAATGAAGTTTCACTCTTTCAAATAGCACAATTCATTAACTTCAAGAAGACCCTTGTATGTAAAGCCATGTGGTTTCCTTTTATGTAAAACATCCAGTCTCAATTATATTTATTTCAAACATCCCCATTTTCAAGTACTGTAGGCTCTATTCCGACATTTAAAATGTACACACTTTTATTGATGCAACTTTTAAGATTTCACAGTCATTTATAACCTCTAAAAAAATATATTAATATATATTTATAAGGGTGCAGTTCCCCTTAGCAAATTGTACTGAATGTCAAAGCACTTAGCCATGTAAGTTATTTTTTGCCATTTTGAACACTTATTTTTAAACTGTAACATATATTTATAAGTTCATCTTTCATATTTAGGCCCAGAAAGTTCTTAATATCACAAAAAAAGAATACGATGCTATCTACAGGACAATACTACCAGCTGTTTGCAGAATTTCTTAAGAGATTTATTCCATTATTAAACATCGCAGAACATATACAGTATTACTATTATTTCACTCCTAAATTCAAAACTATTACAGCCTTTAACAATAAGTTATAAGACTGAAATGGAGATAGAGGAGATAGAGATAGACAATCATGTCTATTGTATTATGTCACTAGAAATGCAGCTCAGTCATTGAAAAATACGAGTATCTCAATATTTCTAGAGGGCTTTTCTTCCCTTCACAACATTTATGCAGTATGAACAGATGAGTGCTTTGACACATCTGCATTTTTCATTCATTCATTTTGACTTCCTGTTGTCACCTCAGGGAGAACTGAACATGGGGTGCGCATTTCCTGCTACAATGAACAGTTATGAGGTGGCAAATACTTTCCACAGAGAATATTGTTCAGGAAAAGTAGAGATGTGCAAACGTTCCACATGTGCCAGCAAACTTTGCAAATTTCACTCTATTTTTTGTTTGGGCGAAATAAGTTTGTTTTGATTAAAAAAGTCAATAGACGTCGCACTTTTAATTCTTTCGCGTTAAAATTTCAATGACACACACAAAAAAAAAGTATTAGTACTGCTGTTTTGCTTCTTTCAAAGAGCAAATTGGGGTATTTTGCCAGAACTTTGAAGTGCAAAATTCAATCAAAATTTGTGCAGGTTTTTCAAACATTTTGGAAAGTTTGATTGAAAAAGCGGCGATGCGAATCTTGACAGGAGTGTAAACAATGTTACCCACCATTCAGAGTTGTATTGACAGGTTCTGTGGACAGCAAATATTATCTCTACATTGATAGTAACAGGCATGTCAACGTCCAGTGACCCAAATCAGTGAGATGTGGGTGTTCTGGACCACAACAGACATTTTTATAGGAATGTACTGACATGAATGGGGTCTGACTTATACAATTCATGAGACTGACGATGCTAACATTCAGTGAGACTGACTCCAAGATCAGGGAGAGTTGATATGTTTATAGTAATGGGCGGAGCACAGTAGTAACTTTCACTGTGACAAGCAACAACATGGGTTTTGCAACGGATCAAAAAAGGAACAGTTGATTTAAAGGAACAATAAAACCGTTTCTTATTCCCCTTCATTTTTTTAAATGTAACCATGCTGTAAAATGGCTGCAGTCATCTCTCCTGCTGACAATAAGGCCTGGTAAGTTATGGGCATGCCCGCAGTAATTATGGAGGTTTGCCCTCACACCCTGGTGAGGTGTCATATGTATGGATGGGAGTGGTCACATGTTCTGAATCCATGATTAGTGATGTCAGAATTGTGTCAGCCCCCAGAGGATACATAAGGCACAGCACTGCCAAAAGTTAGGAATTCAGAAGTGGTTGCTAAGCTGTTGAAGGATTAGTAATAGTTCTTCCCAGTTCTGGAAGGAGTTAAGAGTGATTCTGTTCTAAGCTGCTGATTATGAGACTGTGACCAGGGACCTGGCACAGGGTAGATATCCCTGCAGGGATAAGGAATCCCTACATTAGGAGGACTATACCTTTCAAAGGGAAGTACGGTGAACAATGGAGGGCTAAATACACCCATTGTGGAGGGCAGCTGGCCCACCGTATTCAATAAAGATGTTCCTGATTAAAGACACTCTTGTGTGTAAGTGTGGAATCATTGCACAGAGAGGAGCACCACAGAGGAGTTCCTCACCAGGACCATCCACAAGCTCACGCTGGGATCCTGATGAGGTGGAGGCGCTGCCCTGGATCTAGGTAGGACTCAAGCACACTACCTCAGCTGCCTGTCTGGGTTGGCAATCCCCACACACCATCATGCGGGAGACTCAGGAGTCCTGTTGCCAACAGGTGCACCACCAGACATCACACTGTAATGGGGACTGGTTAGACCACAGGGGCCAATATGAGATTGGGTGGGTCAGGCCAGATCAGAAAATCCGTTACATTTGGAGGTGCTGCTGAGATGACCTGTCAACAGGACAGGCTTTTGCTAGGCACACTAGGAAACAGGGAGAGTGTCTGCTGCCACTTTGTGCTGTGTTGGGACGGAACCTAGGGGTAGTCAGGGGGCTGATGGACTTTGTCAGTTCGCAGGGACGACCTAGGGGCCTGAAAGGAGTTGGGGGTTTGGAGCCGGGCTATAGCTGTCCTAGTCACCTTGAGGCAGTGCTAGTTGGTAGGATGCCTAAAGGGATAGCCTGTTAACGTGGTCAGGAATCCTGGAGAGGGTCTGCACTAGGCTAACCAAGATAGGTAGACGCCCCAGTACTGCATGGAAGCCCCAGAGTACTCTAGCCCATTCCAAACCACTTAACGTAGGGAGCACCGACTGGGAGGAAGGAGATACAGCAGACACTGAGAGAGTGAGCCTAGCCTGAGGTAGTGAATACACGAGTCCAGCCTACATTAGGTACACATGGTGGTGCATCAGGGAAATCTTTATTGTACCGGTGTGGTAGCTGTCCCGCTGAGAGGAGCTCCATGTACAGTAATTACGGAAACAATACATCTATGGCGACCGCAAGAGTGGAGGATCCGCGCGGTGCGGATGGTCCAAATAGGCGACCGGAGGCTGATGGGGAGAGCACACCTGGCGTGCGCCCCGCTGATGAGCAAGCTGTTACTGATATGTCTGTCACGAGCCTGCTATGGAGTGGAGTGAGAGCAGTGGCCGCCCCGTTTTGGTCCTGCCTAGGACACCGAGGCGCTACCCTGGAGGACTGTGTTGAGGACATTGCTATAACAGGAGGAGAACACAGTGAGAGTGACTGTCAGTCGGCATACAAACAGATGAACGCTACCTCATTCATTGACCAGACTGACAGTACAACCCAAAATGGCGGCTCCCGCTTCCCTGGGAGACCGCGTGGGCCGATTGCAGAGAATTCTGCAAATGCAAAATTTGCAAGGAGTTGGCCAGGAGCGGCGCCAACAGGAGAGCCCCGCCCTGATGGGGGGTATGGCGCGAAAGCTGCGGCCGCGCCTTCATGGACAGTGACTCACTCAGCCCCAGTGCTGAGCCAACCGATTACCCTGTGGGACCCTCCCCTAATCTCAACCAGGGGGAGTGGTTTCCAACTATGCCCCGTGGGTATGAATCAAGCAGGGCAAAGTGCTGGTGAGGCGACAGCGCTGCTACCAAAAGTAGTCCCTGCTGCGGGTGTTGTGTGCGGAAAGGAAGGGTATTTTGCATGCAAGGCAGCTGCAAGAAATCGGCTGGGATTGGTGCCAAAGGAAGAACCCCACCCAGTGGGGGATAAGGGCGCGAAAGCTGTGGCCGCGCCCTCTAGGACTGAAAGAAGTACGGCCTCAATTAAAGGACATCCTATCCCATTGTGGGACCCGCCCATAATCGCTACTACTGGGGGCGGGTTCCAATTGTGTCAGAAAAGGGCGGAGCTGATCAAAGGAGTGGCTGACAATCCAACCTCTGTTGGTCACTCACGTGGAACCAGCTTCCAGAACAGACCATTGTTGAAAGTGGCTCCCACCAGGACAATGGCCTGCTCCCCAGACGTGAATACGATGGTGTCCACTCAGCCCTATGCAGTACCAGGGGGGTACTGGTGAGACGAGTAGCGGGCACTGAGACAGTGGTGGGCCTCTGCCTGCAATGCAGACTGCCCGGCGGTACCATGGGTACAGCGGCGCGCTGTCCACAGTGTGGCACGCAGTACCTGTGGCCTATGCCCACCTTTGTACCGATTCAACCTATTGACCCAACGGGGGATACGGCTAGGCTGTCCGCCGAGTCCCCCGGTGCACTGTGGACCAAGGGTGCAGATCCCGGAGAATGGGGATCGGAGCCGGTTAATATGGCTGGGTCCGAAGAGAATGGAGCGATCGGTCAGGCGACTGACCGGGAGAAGAGAAGGCGGTCGCCACGATCGGCGACCCCAAGTACCCTTAATGTGGATTCCTCGGACGAGGGACCCAAAGAACTATCCAGTACCCTGGTCTGGCCGGTGGCAGTGTCCTGTGGAGGGAACAGGGTGGCAGAACCACTTACCGGGAGTGACGGCCGGAAGAGCGGAGTGTCCCCCGTGGATAGAAAAGTTGAAAGGCGGAGCCCATCCATCCCCGGGGTCGGCGGGACCAGCGGTGACGGGCGATCCACGCCCACCCTGCGGACTGGTAAGAATAGTCCTTGTTCTTGCCAGGCTCCGGTGCTGACACTAGCGGAGGAGGGGCCGTGCCAGGCCAGGACGACGCACGTGGCAGCAGGTGGACTTCCGGATGTCATCATGGAGGAAGAGATCCCGCATGGGGGTCCATTCCAAGATGGCGGCACCTCCGCGTCCGGTGATGACGTCGTTTCCGGCGGAGGCAGCGGAGCAACCGGAAAGAGATCGCCAACGCTTCGGCGATCGGGCAGTGGTTCCAGATCGACTAGGAAGACTAAGAGCAAGCGACGGACCGAGAAGGGTGAGGCTCAGCCGGCGGTACCACTGCTCAGTGGTATGGGACAGTCCGATAACGGAGAGCGGGTCGGAACCCCGCTGCTGCCAACCACCTACCCCTATGCCCAACCCCACGCCCTAGCTATTGACCCTGCCCCAATCACCTTTTCCCGGGGATCCACATCCAGTTTGGGGATATCGGAGGGGTCCTTGGGAGTTGGTGAGGAACGGACTGGGGAAGGACTGAGCAGTTATGCCTCCGAGGGTGGTTCGAGGGGAGGAGGGCAGCTGGGAAAAGCGTCGGAGTCCAGGTGGGTGCCTGAAGTGGCTGATGTGCCATTGAAGGAGACGCCGAAGCATGAAAGGTGGTCCAGACCCCGTTCAGCGGGGACCTCCGGGATATGCTCTTGGGGGGTACCGAAGAGGGAGACTCTCTAGAGTCTGGGCCCGAGAGGCCTAGGGAGACCCGTTGGTGGGCTCCCTTATTTGAGGGATATGTGGGGTGGATGGACCGCACGTGGTTTCTGTTAGAAAAGGATGATGTGGTGGACTACTGGTGGGCTAAAGGGGAGTTCACGCCCGCCGAGAGAAGGAAAGAATTACAATTCAGGTGGTTCCTAATAGGCCGGAACGATATTGAACCAATGGGTCCTGAGATGTTATCAGACCCTGTGGACCCAGATGAGCCCTTGTCCTGGGTATTACCAGGGAGAGCGGGGAACGCCAATTTGACTAGGTGTAGCCGGGCTGAAAGGGCCATTACAGCCAAATACAAGTACTCCCATGGCTTGGAGTATCCATATGTCCCAGAACCCCTCATGCAGGAGATTGAGGATAACAGGAACCAATGGTTAAGGGAGACCATAGAGGAATACATGGTCAATAAGAGGGGTGCCATTACTGGCAGTAAGGCGGAGGAACGGAATGAACACCTAATAAGGGTGTGAAGCATAGGGCGGAGTGTTTACAAACACAAGGTGGTGTACCGGCCTGAGAGGGGTTTGCCGCGTAGTTACAGCATGACTGTCCTGGACATGGGGGGTCGGGAGGTTAAGAAACCCGATCCCCGGCACTATTATTAGGAGGTACTGGATAGCATTGCGCGAGTTCGTGGCTGCTGGACAGGGCGTGCTTGGCGCGATGTGGTTTGTTTTTCATGAATCTGTATGTTCTATGATTATGTGTGTGTGATCATTTTACAGTGCTTCCTGGAGAAAGGTACTTCAAATTTAGGTCCCAGCCGGGGACGGTGGGATTCACCAGGGGGAGAATGTAACTATGCTGTAAAATGGCTGCAGTCATCTCTCCTGCTGAAAATAAGGCCTGGTAAGTTATGGGCATGCCAGCAGTAATTATGGAGGTTTGCCCTCACACCCTGGTGAGGTGCCCTATGTATGGATGGGAGTGGTCACATGCTCTGAATCCATAATTAGTGATGTCAGAATTGTGTCAGCCCCCAGAGGATACATAAGGCACAGCACTGCCAAAAGTTAGGAGTTCCGAAGTGGTTGCTAAGCTGTTGAAGGATTATTAATAGTTCTTCCCAGTTCTGGAAGGAGTTAAGAGTGATTCTGTTCTAAGCTGCTGATTATGAGACTGTGACCAGGGACCTGGCACAGGGTAGATATCCCTGCGGGGATAAGGAATCCCTACATTAGGAGGACTATACCTTTCAAAGGGAAGTACGGTGAACAATGGAGGGCTAAATACACCCATTGTGGAGGGCAGCTGGCCCACCGTATTCAATAAAGATGTTCCTGATTAAAGACACTCTCGTGTGTAAGTGTGGAATCATTGCACAGAGAGGAGCACCACAGAGGAGTTCCTCAACAGGACCATCCACAAGCTCATGCTGGGATCCTGATGAGGTGGAGGCGCTGCACTGGATCTAGGTAGGACTCAAGCACACTACCTCAGCTGCCTGTTTGGGTTGGCAATCCCCACACACCATCATGCGGGAGACTCAGGAGTCCTGTTGCCAACAGGTGCACCACCAGACATCACACTGTAATGGGGACTGTTAGACCACAGGGGCCAATATGAGATTGGGTGGGTCAGGCCAGATCAGAAAATCAGTTACATAAATATGGGAATGAAGCAGGTTGTCTCTGGAGCTGAATACCATTCATTTTAGCTCTGGGGGACCCCCTGCTTCCAGAGATACTTACCTCCGAAGGGGGTGCCAGTATGTCCTGCAGTTTAAAGTCCGGGCCAATAGGAAGCAGCAACTGATGACATCATGGTTTCCTATTGGGACGCAGGGCTCTGGGAAGAGTCATACAGTGAAGCCTGGACTGGCGCTACCGGCACCTGCTACAGAGCTAAGTGTCTCCAGAAGCAGGGGTGACCGGAGCTGAAATTAAAATGGGTTCAGCTCCAGAGACCCCCTGCTTCAAGACTGTATTTAAAAAAAAATTTTAAAAAACGGATTGCCTCTTTAACATGGTAAATGTCAGCATTGCTGGTGTAAAACAGGCCTTTCACAATACACATGAACAATAAATGAAATAACAGTTTTAGTAGACTCGCAATCTAAGGAACATCCTAAATAATGTACAGTATTAGCATATGCACAGTAGTGTCACATCATGTTGTTGACCATCATTATCACTGTACAATGCAGCATAGTATGCTGCTACCCTAAAGATAAAGGATAGTAACATTATAAGAATATTAAGTAGACCTTTGACATAATGAAGCTCATTATACTATATTATTTACATGCAAATATAAGTAATGCAAATAGTAATTTTTTAAACTATACTTATACACAGTTCATTTTTATACTATTTTACAATATTCTTATAAACTATTTGCATAAAAATATTAAATAATTTTATGAGCAAATAATAATTACTAAACCATTGGTCAATGTCAATATATATATTGTAAACTTACAAATCATTTTATGATTGTGCTCCTACATCCCATGGTACAATAATTACTCGTGTAGGAAATGGTTTCTAACTGCTTTTTCTATCTTTCAGCATAGGAAATTGTAATACATTTTCAGCTCCACTTGGGAAATAACCGGGCAAACCATGATCCCAGAAGTCACAATACACTTCCCATCCAAATCAACTAACAGAATCAGCACCCTTACACAAAGTGCTGTAACAGATGTATTTAAAGCAGGAGTCTAAGTGACATTTGGTGTTGTTGTTTTTTTCCCAATAGGATTGAAGCAGGGTGTCTGCCCGTAGCTGAGCCGCAATGATTTCAGCTCTGGGGCTGGGGACCCCTTGCAAGCCCCCCCCCCCCCACCCCTTATCCCCAATATACATGCCTCCGTAAGGGTTGCCGTTATCTTTCTTCAGTTAAATGTCCTGGTCAAGCAGGTCAATATGAAGACACAAGGGATTATGTCATGGCGGGACATATAAGCCGCCATTTTGATATCCTCTGACAGTCCAGTCGGAGCTGCTACAAGCACACACTACAGATGTATCTCAGGAAGCAGGGGGTCTCCATAGCTGAAACCAATAGGGTCCAGCTCCGGAGAAACCCCTGCTTTTATCCTGTGATTTTTTTTTTACAAAAACGTCACTTGAATTACTCTTTGATAGCAGCAAGTCCAACTGCTTGGCTTTTATTTTTTTTAAACCCCATTTTTTTTTTTGCAGGATGGGATCACGGGGGTCCAAGGTGCTGAAACCCACACTCCAGGTAGCCCCCCTAATTCCCAAGATACTGTGAAAGTAACGGAATATCAGTCTCCTCCCGTGTCAGTCTGGTCGATAGGAGTCGTCAATTGTGGCTTCCTATTGGCCCATGTAAAAATGTATTATCCAGCACGAAACCAGGAAGTAACGTGGGTACTTTTAGTAAGTATGTAGGTAACCAGGGGGTCCCACTAGATGAGAAGAATGTGGTTCATCCATGATGACCCCCTGAATCCCATCCGGTAAAAAAAAGGAGGGGTGAAGGACAGCAGGGGAGCGCAAACTTTTGCTGCGCCCCCATCTTCCCTGCCTGGATGCTCGCGCCCACCTCCCAACCTTAGACCTGCGTCAAATGACGCTGCAGGGTCATGTGACGTCACGTCCCGTGACCTGCGACGTCATTTGACGCGTGACGTCACGTCACATCAACCCGCGGCGTCATTTGATGCCGCGTTACCATAGCGATGTGTCACAGAGCGCCTGAACCTTGTAAGTTTAGCGTTGCAGAGACCTCACGCGATCACCTGGCATTTCATTTAAATGCCCCGGGGAAGAGTGTGGGGGCCTCTGCAACCGCCCGCGCCCCCCCCCAGAAAAATGTCCCACGCCCCCAGTTTGTGCACCCCTGAAGTACAGGATAATGCTCTACTAAAGGTGCAATTCCACATACCAATCTTTTGTATACATTTTATAATCTAAATTTCTAAAACGAATGTGTTTGGCGTTCTTTTGTTTCTCTGTGAATTTTTTTACAAATTACATATCTATGGGGCGTTTGACATGGGGGAGTGCTTGTCAATTAAGTGTTTTCTTACCCTGCCCTTATTTGACAGCCAATCAAGATAAGGGGAGGAAAGGAGGAGGGCTCTGGCTGTGAAAACTCTTGTAACATCAGTGACATCAGACAATAGGAAGCAGTCAGAGGAAATCAAACCTCTCCCAAGTCTCAGCGCAAATCTGCTTGATACGTTTAAACTGAAAATGAGGCAAGACCTTGTTTTTGTTTCCTTTTGGCTCGGATCTCAGGGCATTTCCCCCCTCAATATAAAGCTGCCCCTCCCTTACCATGCAGCCATTTCGCTTTGGAGTCGGCAAAGGGAGAGTTGATGTGTGTGATGAAGCTGGCATGGAAGGAAAGAGAGAGAGAGACATGCACAGAGGGACAGTGGGAGAGACAGAGAGGGGCAGAGAGAGACAGAGAGGGACAGAGAGAGACAGAGGGACAGAGAGACAGAGATAGGGGCAGATGTTATCGTCTCTGTTTTCACACAATATCACATTACAACTTCCACAATGTTTAATGACAATTTAGAATTGAAACAAACAGAGTTGCCAGTAACAACATTGCGCAATTTTGCAAACTAATCGCGCAATGTCGCGTGTTACAGCTCGGTAATAGGTACACTAACGTCTGCTATAACTGTATATTATATTTTAGTTTTTTCAGTGCAGGTTCCCAATAAAACATCGTATCTTTTCTGAAGTTGATAGGTATACAAAAAAAAATAAATAATACATCATTCTAATTTCGTATGTCAAGAAACAACACATTTCTTAACATGATCGCAAACATGGAAACTTGCAACATCGTAAAATTAGCCATGACTTGCTTCAGCATAGAAAGAGTAACATGGCAATAAAAAAACGCTGTTCCAGTCAGACACACGTGTGAAAATCCTTCATTCTTTTATACAAACCTTCCCCCCCCGACCCCATAACATTAATTTCATTTCCTTGAACAAAGGCTTCAAATATTGCATATTCGCATTATGTAGCTGTACATAGTTAAGCTGCTTAAATCCTTTACATATTGCATCAACTGATAACAGGGGGGGGCCGAGAACTTGACATTTCTCCCTCTCTAATGTAATTGAAAGCTAATATTTCAGAACGCATGTTACAAAAAGATTCTGCTATGTGTTCTTGTCATCAGAAAGATACCATAAAGCATAAAGGAGCAGCTCCGTCTGCTCGGGGGGTGGGGGGAGAGAGGGGAGGCAGGAGTGTGGAGGGGGGGAAGGGAGGTTTAACTACATTTTATTTATATAGTAAAACGCTTGACTGCCCGCAGACCTGGCCAGTCCCCAATACTGAGGTGGGTAAGGGTATAACACGCACCCACAGCAGTGAGGGCGTGCCCGGAGTTTGGTATGATGCGTTGCCGGGCCTGGTGAGAAAGGGTTAGCCTGATACTTGCCGCGTCCGGGGTGCCAGAGGTCCGAGGGTAAAGATCCGAAAGCCGTAGGTCAGGGGCAGGAGAGAGCAGCGTAGTGAGGTCCAAAGCCGAGTCCAGGGAGTAGCGAGGTACACGAAGTCTAACGAGAGCCGAGATCAAATCCAAGGGTATCAAATGAGGGCTGGGACTGGAGCGAGAGCTGCAACACAAAAGAGAGCCAGGCATAGCCCTCCGTACTACAAGAGCCACAGGAAAACTATGCAGAGCGAGGAAGGAGAGGGCAGACAGGAACTATAAATGCCGGAGAATCAATGGGAGCAAGAGGCGGAGAGGGGGCTTGACTGAGTGGTCCCAAGGATAGGTTAGGATGCCTGGTGTGGTGTTCCCTAGTGGGAATAGCCTCCAGCTGCTAGGAGGTGGAGCCAAGGTTACAGGAGGAGTGTAGAAGAGGACGGGTGCGCGCGCGCGCCCTGTAACACTCCCGCGCGCGCGCCCCTGCAGCATGTGGGCGGAGGCAGCGTGTGCCGCGGAGCCAGCGTGTGCTGCGGAGGAGCGGCATGGCATCCGACTGGAGCGGGTAAGGAGCTGACGGGGAGGGGACCTTGGACGAGCGGCAGTACTGTGAGCTGGGGTGACGAAGACCTGCTGTAAGTCGCGTGTCCCCCGATCCCTTACTGTACCCCCCCCCCCTTGAGGATCGGACTCTGGACGATCCTCCCAAGGCTTGTGAGGAAATTTCCGATGAAATTGTTTAATTAGAGCTGGGGCGTGAATGTGATGACAAGGTACCCAAGAATGTTCCTCCGGAGCATATCCCTTCCAATGAACGAGGAATTGAAGTTTTGCCCCTGGAAAGTTGTGAATCGAGAATGGACTGGACTTCAAATTCTTGTTGCCCCTGTATCACGACGGGGTTGGGTCTATGAGGACGGTCAGGAAAATGTACATTCTGGAAGAAGGGTTTCAGGAGGGAAACATGGAACACTGAGGGTATCCTCATGGTGGAAGGTAGCGAAAGCCGATACGCTACCGGGTTGATCCATTCGAGGACCTTGAAGGGACCCAAGAATCTGGGCGCCAGCTTCTGAGAAGGAGTTTTAAGCTTGATATTTTTAGAGGAAAGCCAGACTCTGTCTCCAGGTTTATACTCCGGTGCCACCTGACGTCGCCGATATGCTTGGGCCTTTTGTTTTTGGACGGCCCCTTGCAAGGCTTTTTGGATCCTTTTCCAGGAGACTTGTAAATTAGAAACTTGGATATCTGCTGCCGGTACATCAGATGGAAATGAAGAGAGAGGAAGACTGCTAGGGTGGAACCCCTAATTAATAAAGAAAGGTGACTCTTGCGTGGATTTATTCCTCAGCGAATTAATCGCGAACTCCGCCCAGGGTAATAGATCTACCCAGTTGTCTTGAGATTCCGACACAAAACATCTAAGATACTGCTCCAAGGTCTGGTTCATTCTCTCCGTCTGGCCGTTGGTCTGTGGGTGATAACTGAGGAGAAGAGGAGGGATATGCCAAGTCTCTGAGAGAAAGCTCGCCAAAACTTAGAAATGAATTGTGTGCCCCTGTCCGAGACAATGGTGAGTGGAACGCCGTGTAGCCTGAAAATCTCTTTAGAAAATATGTCGGCCAAGGTAGCCGAATTGGGAAGACCCTTGAGGGGTACAAAGTGTGTGTGCTTGGAAAATCTGTCCACTACTACAAGGATCGTATTCATCCCTTTAGAAGGTGGGAGTTCCACAATAAAGTCCATGGAAATATGCTTCCAAGGCCGTTCCAGAATAGGAAGGGGAAGGAGAAGACCGGATGGCTTGTGTCGGGCGGACTTGCTCTGAGCACAGACTGGACAAGCTCTGGTGAAATCAAAAATGTCTTTGCTCATATTAGGCCACCAAAAGGTCCGTTTAATAAGATCCACTGTCCTCTTGAAGCCAAATGACCAGCTGATCTGGAAGAATGCCCCCACTCCAAGATCTTGTGGCGAAAACGTGGAGCAGCGTACAGACGTCCTTCTGGCACCTTAAATCTCCTGGGGATATGAGCCTGGGCTTTTGTGATCTCATCCAGGATATCGAAAGTATTGGCGGAAATAATGTATCTTGCAGGAAGAATAGACTCTGGAGATTCGTTAGATCCTTCCTCTGTAGAGAACTGGCGAGAAACTGCATCGGCCTTGATATTCTTGGTACCCGGAATATAAGAAATCGTGTAATTGAAACGAGAAAAATAAGTGCCCAACGTGCTTGACGGGATCCTATACGACGAGCCCCCTCAATGTACAATAAGTTTTTGTGATCGGTGAGAATTGCCACTGGCTCTATGGTACCCTCAAGGAGGTGTCTCCATTCTTGCAAGGCTAACTTGATTGCCAAGAGTTCTCGGTTACCGACATCATAATTTCTCTTGGCCGATGAGAATTTCCTTGAAGAGAACCCACAAGGATGGAGTTTTTCTTGAGGTGAGGACCTTTGCGAGAGTACTGCCCCGGCTCCAACCTCGAAAGCGTCAACTTCAAGGGTGAAGGGAAGAGATGTGTGTGGGTGACGAAGGATGGGGGCGGAGACAAAGGCTCTTTTGAGAAACTCAAAGGCTTTGATGGCATCAGGGGACCATGCTGATGGGTCAGCCCCCTTCTAGGTAAGAGCGGTAATGGGTAGAGCAATAGTGGAAAAATTACGGATGAATTTACGATAGTTGTTTGAGAACCCAAGGAAACGGTGGACGGCTTTTAGGGAGTTCGGTAACGGCCAATCTAGAACAGCCTTCAATTTCTCAGGATCCATGGTGAAGCCTTTGTCAGAAATTATATAGCCTTGGAAGGCTGTGGATGATCGGTGAAAGAGACATTTCTCCATCTTTGCGTAGAGGCTATTTGCGTGAAGCCAAGCAAGGACCACCCTGGTGTGATGAATGTGCTCCTCAAGGTTTTTGGAGAAAATGAGGCTGTCGTCTAGGTATACTATGACGAAATTACCCAAAATGTCCTGGAAGATGTCATTCATAAATTCTTGGAACACAGTTGGGGTATTGCAGAGGCCGAACGGCATCACTAGATATTCATTTCATAATGGCCCGTGCGTGTGTTGAATGCAGTCTTCCACTCGTCACCCTCGCGTATTCGGATTAGATTGTAAGCTCCTCTCAGGTCAAGTTTGGAGAATACAGAGGCTCCTTGGAGCCATCAAAGAGTTCCGAAATTAGAGGAAGGGGGTACCGGTTTTTAACTGTGATATTGTTAAGCCCACAAAAGTCGATACAGGGTCTTAAGGAGCCATCCTTCTTCTTCACGAAGAAGAACCCTGCCCCGGCCGGGGAAGTTGAGTTCCGAATAAAACCTCTCTTGAGATTCTCCTGGATGTAAGTCGTCATGGCCTCGGTCTCGGGCACGGAGAGGGGATATGATTTAGACTTAGGGAGTGTGGCTCCAGGCATTAATTCTATGGGGCAGTCATACGAACGATGAGGCGGTAACACCTCAGCCTGGGTCTTGTTGAAGACATCCAAAAAATCACGGTATACTTCAGGAAGGGTGGAGAGAGGTGGTAATGAAGTGTCGAAGCCAGCGAGCATGGTAACGGGGGATATGGCAGCCTCCTTCATGGTAGGGCCCCACTGGATCGGCAATTCGTCCGTTCAATCGACACGCGGGTTGTGAAGCTGGAGCCACAGCAATCCCAAAATGACCTGGACTGTAGGTGAGTGGAAGACATCAAAGATGATGACCTCAGTGTGACCGTCCGCGGTGGTGAGTGTGAGGGGAACAGATTCCCATATAATGAACGATCGTTGGAGAGGTTGGCCGTCGATGGCCTCAAGGCCGATGAGTGACTTCTTCTTGACCAACGGAATTTAGTTGTTGCAGGCATAGTCGTGATCCAGGAAGCTGCCACCAGACCCGAAGTCGATGAATGCTGCCACCGCTACCCGGACATTGGGACCCTCGAGGGTTATAGGCAAAATAATTCTCTTCAGAAGCTCTTTGGGAGGAGAGGGGCAAGGAGAGATGGTACCCAATAAAAGCCCCTCAACCTTTACTGGGCGTTCTCGTTTCCCGGTCTCAGGCAGCAGTGACGTACTTGGTGGTCCGGGGAACCACAGTAGAAGCAGAGGCCCTCATTTCGGCGGCGTGTTCTTTCAGCGGACCGGAACTGTTGACTACCGATCTGCATCGGTTCAGGAGCGTCCAACACTGGAAAGGCCAAGTGAGGAGACCTAGGAGAAGCAGGCGTGGGCGGCATAAATTGGGGTCGCTGGCGCTCCTGGCGTCTCTCTTGAATGCGCTTGTCCATCTGGATGCTGAGGGTAATGAGATCCTCTAAAGATGAGGGACGAGCGTGAGGTGCCAGATCGTCCTTGAGGGATTCGGACAATCCCTGCCAGTATGCCGAGAAAAGGGCTTCATCATTTCACCGAGTCTCTGCAGCGATTGTGCGGAACTCCACCGCATATCTTGCAGCCGACCTGTGACCCTGGGAGAGATGAAACAAGGAAGAAGCGGCAGTTTCCCTACGCTCTGGCGTATCAAAGACATGCTGGAACTCTCGCCGAAATCTGGGGTAATCCTGCGTTATCTCAGATCTGTGTTCCCAGAGAGGCGAAGCCCAAGCAAGAGCGTCGCCCGTCAGCAGGGCATAGATATAGGCCACCTTAGAGCGATCTGTGGGAAACCGAGATGGGGACATCTCGAACTGGACGTCACATTGGTTCTAGAATCTCCGGCAAGTTTGGGGGTCTTCAGCGTACCGGTTGGGTGGTGGAATATGTGGCTCCGAGATGCCCATAGGTACTAGGGCAGGAGGGGGCGGTGCAGCTGGCGGGTTCCGCAGGGAAAGGTTTGAAAGCTGCTGTGCCACAGCTGTGACGTGATCGCTCAGGAATTGCCAGTGATCCATGGACACACCTTGGCCCACCTCAGGGGGGTCTGCATTTGGTGGGCTCTGCATAATGTAACGCTTGACTGCCCGCAGACCTGGCCAGTATCCAATACTGAGGTGGGTAAGGGTATAACACGCACCCACAGCAGTGAGGGCGTGCCCAGAGTGTGGTATGATGCGTTGCCGGGCCTGTTGAGAAAGGGTTAGCCTGATACTTGCCGCGTCCGGGGTACCAGAGGTCCGAGGGTAAAGATCCGAAAGCTGTAGATTAGGGGCAGGAGAGAGCAGCGTAGTGAGGTCCAAAGCCGAGTCCAGGGAGTAATGAGGTACACGAAGTCTAATGAGAGCTGAGATCAAATCCAAGGGTATCAAATGAGGGCTGGGACTGGAGTGACAGCTGCAACACAAAAGAGAGCCAGGCATAGACCTCCGTACAACAAGAGCCACAGGAAAACTATTCAGAGCGAGGAAGGAGAGGGCAGACAGGAACTATAAATGTAATAATATAGGGACCCGCTGCTTCTCGAAATGCTGCCCGGGAAAATGATGCAAGTAGCATCCCCTCCAAAGGTAGCAGAATGTTGTTTAAATCGCTCACGTTATGCGGGCCAATAAGAAGCTGTAACGTCATGAATTGTGGCTTCCCATTTGGCTTGTGTGTGTAACACAAGGATTTAAACAACCAGGAGGTAACCGGCGGCACCTTGCTGGGTAACTGTCTCATTAACAGGGGGTCCCCGGAGCTGATGAATACGTTGTACTGCTCTTGAGAACTACTGCTTTCCACCTATTTAAAAAAAAGATGAGTGAAGCATGTTCTGCTGCTTTAAATTAGGGCAACAAGATGACAGCAAACACTGCTTGTTCATTCAAATACATGTCCCATAGGGCTACTAATTTTCTGGCCCCTCTAGCACTGTAAGTCCCAGTAAAGAGTGGGCAGTGTTGAGAGCAATTCCTGCAGGGCCTGGTTGTATTGTTATATGTGTGTTACCTAATAAAGTTCAGGAGTAGCCTGACCAACAAGGGGGCCTATGACTGATAGGAGGCCGGCTTACAAGCCACTCCCCTGGGAATGAGGGAGTTTCACTCTAGAGGTTTGCATAAGGGTTCTGGGAGTTAGTTCTGTGCAGCTCTCCCTGCTATGAGGATGCAGCAGTAAGTTTCTCCTGGATAGGAGTGGGCTGAGGCCTTGCCCTGTTAGGGGGTAAGGTATGGTGAGATGGGGTGCTCAGGGCTTCAAGCCTGGGGTACTGCCTTCAGGGAATGGAACCTGTACTGATGTGCTGAACCTAATAAACTCCAGTTATAACCTCTCTGGTGTAATGTCTAGAGTGTGAACAACCAAGAAGAGTTGCTCCTGAGGTTCATCCTGGCTGCACCAGAATCCTCCTGGGCTGGAGGATCTGCTCTGACCGATGAACCATCATTGATAGCCTGTCCTGATGTCTCCCTATACCACCATAGAGATCTCAGGCCTTCTGTTCTACCTAACAGGTATGCACCGACACCACAATACACAGGTAGCTATATGATCTCACTTAGGGTGGGGGGAAAAGGTGCTACGTTCAATACGATGGAGGTGTTTTGGCTGTCAAGCTGGGGCAAAAACCTCACAAGATTGATCAAAGAAAAACATACCTGTTGAAAAACAATTGGATTTTCTTCTTTCATAAACCTGGTACAGTATTTATGCATCAGTTTGGCTTCAGTCTTACAGCCAAGAGACTGTGATAAATTACCCCCTCTCCCTTGGAATGTATTAGGTTAGAGAATAGCTCAATGTGTTTAGAATGTAATCTCTAGTAGCAGTAAAATCGCTTCTGGACATCTTGATATTTCTTTGTGACTCTGACTTTTGAGGCCTGGTACAAAAAAGGTAAGCTTTATTGTTTTATTTTTAATAAACCTTGGGACTTGGGGTTTCATACCTATTAGCATCAAGCTAAAATTCAAACTTGATGGGTATATAACTTTTTCAACCTCAGCCATTGTACTATAGTACTCTGGAGATTTGTCACTAAACTGTGATATGGTTAATACACTCTGTAACACCCACTTTAAGAATTAGGAGTTGATAACCAGTTCATTTTGGAGATTGGTGGACAGTCTCGTGAGTTACGAAGAAGCGGACAATTACCCTCTAAGGGCAGTGTTATGCATTAGATGTACATTCTAATAAGGGGCATTATGAGAATCTGTCAAAGCATTTGCAATACCTGTAGTACTGTGGACCTGGGGTGTCATCTAGTTAAAGCTACACATTTCTGAAGCGCTCTGTAAAATAGCATTTGTAACCAGTCATTTGTGACTATTTCTCAAAGTCTCAATGGTTCAAAAATGATGCAATTCTAGTCCAAAAAAACAGCACCTGGTTTGTCTAACAAAGTAATCCAAATGAAAACACTGGACATTTGCACCAGGAGACTTTGATAAATATCCTCTAAAGCCTTTCACAATACAAGTCATTCAAGAGGCCTTCAGTTTATCAAAATGCACACAATTTTTACGTTAGCATAATGAAATAACATCTGACATATATAGGTAGCACCTTCCTTTATTTCACTTTTAGTGGTCACAGCAGGCTGGCTGTCGGTTAAAAGCCCGGCTTTAAAGATTTATAATGCAGCTATACATACACAATAAATGCAAACATTTCACGTGTGTACATTTTTCACCAACTTAAATTTCATTACGCATCCAAGTTCCTTGCTCTTCTGCATGTTTCAGTTTTTCTTTTTCATTTAACAAAAACACAGAATTGGTCTCCAACAGGATTGGTCACATAGAGAAATTAAAACTAAAGAAACAGGTTACAGCCCATGTCACTTTGCCAGAATCTATTTGAAATAACTACCTTACTTTTGTTGAGCCCCTGGTACTCATTCACTCATAATGTACTGTATGTTGTTGAAATGTTGCAGTTTTGAATATAATCAAAGTTGAAGAAGTTGCTGGCCCATTCATGCATTGCATGGGCCTGTTTAGAACCAAGAATCCAAGAATGATCTGCTGAGCTCAGAAGGTTGTTTAGTGACTCTCAAAATGTGTTACCTTCAGCACCATTTTCCCCAGAAGTCTTTCAAAATTAATGTCAGCCTGCTTTATGAAGTACTACAGGCAGTCCTCGGTTATCCAACGCAATGTGCTACTCAAAATGGCGTTGGATAGCGAAACGTCTTAAAGCGAAACACGTTTTCCCATAGGAACACTGTTTAAATGAAAGGTTCCGTTCCTGAAGGCATTTTTAACACTAAAATACACCAAATATTTTACGCAGGCAAAAAGATATGCAGCACACACATAAATTACATAGTGTATATACTGTATTATATAGATAATATGTAATATAATAATATCATATATTATATAGTATAATATTATATAATATATATTATATACATATAAACACCTTTGCAAAGCGACGTAAGAGCATTGGATAAGCCGATTTGGCGTTGTAAAAATGAACATAGGTATGCATTGCATAGCGTTGGATAAGTCATTCGTTGTAAAACGAAGCGTTGTAAAACGAAGCATTGTAAAACGAGGACTGCCTGTATTGATATCAACACTAAAGACTGATTTGTGGAAATGGGCGAAGCAGTCCAAATCCGTTTCCCGGAATTTTCTGGGTTTTTTAGACCAAATCTGATCCCCGAACGAAAATATGTCTCCGGATTGGGGGCTAAAAAATTCAAACAGATTCATCTGAATCCACCATTCAATACAATCCAGGTGGATTTTGCAGAGTCTGCACTCAGATTTCATATTGAATCCTAAATCTGTCGCGAATTCTTAAAAATCTGCACTCTCTCTCCCCTCTCGGATTTATTCTGAGTGCGGATTTCTAACAATCCGATTGCAAATTATTAATCCACCACGTGGATTGTCGGTGATAGGAAAAAAATGTAAAAAACGGTGAATTTGCCTTTTTGAGACTGATCCACAGAAATCTGCGGCTTAAAGGAACCGGCCGATCCGAGACCGATCCAAATCCGCAAAAAAAAGGTGCCCATCTCAACAGATTTGTAGCCTTTGTGTTGCCCTTATGACATTCCCTTAAAACAGGGGGGCGCAAATTTTTTTCCCTGTGCCCCCCTGCCGGCAGTCCCCTCACCTCCGCGCCCCACCCTCACCCCCGCTCCGGCGTCATGACATCACGTTGCCATAGCAACGTGATGTCACATGACCTTGTGGCGTCATGTGACGCCGCGTTGCCATGGCGACGCGTGTGAGAAGCCGCCGGAGCCAAGGTAAGTTAGGTTTAGCATGCGGGGCCTCTATAAACCCTGCGCCTCCCTCGCACCCCCCAGTTTGCGCAACGCTGCCTTAATATCACAAATGCCAGCACACTTCAAGGCCCCTATAGCGTACAAGGAATGTTATTCACTCCTTACTAACTTGGTATTATTGTAATAGTACAAGCAATTAGAAAGTTACAATTAATAAACCCAAAACCCAAAAAGCCAATAATCAGTACATTAGAATGCTACTGGGAATGTAACGTACATGTATATTACAAAAATATACAATCCCTATGATCATCATGACATAGCTTAATTTAAAAAAAAATTATCTCATAAAGAGGGGTCCCTTCTTCATAATGAAATACCATTTTAATAGAAAATTGATTCAATGGTATGTTAGGATGTGCATTGGCTACTAGATTTCCTTGTACTACCAACCAACTACTTTTAGAATCCCCAAACCACTTGTATAACTAATAGTTGTGCGGTTCTTTGTTCTGAGCTGTATCTTTTCTATAGGTGCATTCTAATGTAAGTAAACCACAAACTGAGTTATGCGGAGCAATGGATATTTAGAAAAGGCCATCGTTTGAATGGAATAGAGTGCAGAAGGTCTCCAAGGTTCAAGCATTTAGTAATACTTATTGTCATTTTCCAACTGGATAGTTGCAAAACATCTCCCCTACAAAGTCATTATTATCAGGCATCTTATGAAACATCTTCAAACCTTTTAGTGTTCTGATATTTTGAACCACGAGGGAGTCATGGATTATTTGCCAGGTGTTTTCTAAGGCAAATAGAAGTTGGATAAATGAATAGATCTAGATTTTACCGTGACCTCTAAATGTAGTTTCGGTATGGCTGCTTAACAATGAGTTAAGATTGGAATCGCATTTAGATTTTAACATGTAAATGAAGTATACATATAAACATTAGTTTAGAAAATTTAATTGACAAAAAAAAGTATAGCAACAAATTCCACTGAATATACAACACACACTGTCTTTTGAGTTTTGGGCAAGTTTAAAGTAGCAGCCCGACCTCACAGGTAAGAAGCAAAGAAAATAATATTGAAGTACTAAAAACATACAACATCCTGTTCTTTTTAACAGTCATTAAAAATGTTAAAATAAGTATGTATTACTCAAGCTTCAACCCATTGACTTTTGGGGCAGGGGAGCAGGGAATATAGCAGCCATTTTAATTTCAGTCACAGGTCTAGGATTCTGGAAACTGATATCACCAGATTGCAACATCATATAAAAAAAAAAGCTCTGTTAAAGGAGCAGTGCACACTGATCAACATTTATTTCACATTTTATATTTTTACTTACTCTAAGAGAGCTCTTTTTGCCCTTTCCAACACTGTTTTTTATTTTTTACATCAGATATTTTGTTCAAGAGGTATAAACTCTCCCAGGAGCTCGGCGCAGTCTAAAGGTTACCATGGTAAAATCAGAAGCTGGAGATTAAGGAAATCTTGTTTTTTTTTAACGCAACAAAAACAAAATTATAAAAGAATAGTAAGATACTAACAATATAAGACTTACACTCGTATAGTCTTCTGGGGGGATTACTACTTTTAATGGCTACAGTACCAAAACAAGATGTACAAATAGATAAGTACCCCCACTGAATGTACTTTTAAGTGAAATGCCTAAATTAGTTAATGCTGTAATTCCAAATTTACATTGATCTGTACTGTGTTATAAAATATTTCCTACACAATTCTCAATGGTGGCCATATTTAAGAGACCCACACATTTTGTTTACATCAGTATTGATGGAGCATGTCTGGGATGTGCGCGAGAGAACATCATAAAGAAACTAAAGTAAAAGCAGTGGAAGAGAACCAATGTTTTTTGTTTTTCACATTGGCAGCTCCAGGTAATTCTTTAAGCAAAGTTTACATGGAGAACTGGTTTTATAAAGATCTTTGGGGGGTAGGCTCTTTTTACTGATCTGCTGATAACCCATTGTTGCTAAACCAGTTAACAATCCTTAAGTGTGAGGGAAGCATAGAAATAAATCCACAAACAGAGATGTAGAGCAAATAAAATTATTGAGTGTCAAAACTTAAGGAATTCAAAGAAACAACATTCCAGCACAATTTAGACTCTGTATTTTTAACAAAGACCACAATACTGTGTTCAAACAGTTGCAAAGGCACCGAAAGCATTATTTAGAATATGTATAAAAGTACTTTGCATATCATTTGTGCAAGTGATGGTGGTTGCAATGTTCAATAGGAGAGGTTTGTGGAGGAGTTTCTTGACACAGATAAGATAGTAATGTACTATATCAGTTTCTCTCCCTTGTCTTCATCTTCTGTGTGTGTATTTTATTCACACTCCTATGCCAACTTTACAAGCCAAATGGTGTGTGCCCTCTGTGAGTGATGGTTCCAATCAGCAACAAGGATTAGCATTATGGTTCATCTTCCTCATCATCATTGCGGTCAGCTTTGTCATCGTGATGTAATATGAGCTCATCCCTACTGGAATCAACCACAAAATGTTCCTTTTCCATTTGACAGTATTCATCAAGCATGCTGTAGTTTGTTTTGATGAATACCAGCTTTTCTTGTCACTTACTAGGTTGCCTGCAGTGCTAAATACTCTTTCACAGTACACACCGGAGGATGAACAGCTTATGTAAACCATAGGCAGTTTGTAAAGATAGTTCTTTTTTTTCCTCCCAGTATATAAATGAGCTGGCCCTCATGTCAACTTGACTGTTATAATTACAACAATGTTCCATTATTAAAGAAACTGAGTAAGTTGGTTAAGTCTTAGCAGTGGGATCTTTGGGCATGTCCTTTAAGCTTGACCATATATCTTCTTTTACTATATCATTAGTATTTGACTCTATTACACCAGGGTTGTTTTTCAGTTATTTTTCTTGCTTCTTCTTGATTGGCACCAACACTTATTTTACTAACAGCAGAAGGCACAGCCGTTTCATAAGAAGTAGAAGACAAAGTACATGATGTGACTTTTGAGCTAATACCTTGGCCACAAGGAGCTCTTTGCAGGTGTTTACATCTGTGCCTGATGGAAGGAATGAAGGGATGCTTGGCTTAAAATGAGGGTTAAGCATAGTTGCCAAAATGTAGTGCTCAGATCTCAATACGCTGGTAACCCTTGGGCTCTAATTAAAGCAGCAATAAGCACTAATTGCCATGGATGCACACAGTGGCTGTGTGTGTCAGTGTGTATCTGTGATACAGTCCCATCTATAGATCTGAAACGGTGTTTCTACAGAAATTAAATCTAGATGGAATTAAGTATAATGGGAACATAACCTCCACTAATCTATGGAAGCCTATTGAATTAGTAGAAGGTCTATGCTGTAGATCCAATGCTAACATAGCAGCCATGGCTCAGGTGATTTTCTGTACAATAAGGTGTCTAGGATCCATCTTCTTTTCTCTTTCAAATTACTGTTGGACAGCTTTTGGCCTGGGATCAATATAGTTAAGTTGTAAAGAAGGCTTGGTATTACACGTTCTCTTCACCATCTGTGTAGACTCAACTTCATCAAAAGCAGCACACTGGGATTCTTCGGAAGACATATGGGTGTTATGTGATATTACTTTTGGTCTTGATGTTTTGGAGTTCATAATTCTAATGAAGATAAAGTATTTACCAGATCTAATGCCACTAGTTGCTGCTTGACTCTCCCTTGAAGCTTCACAGTGTCAGAAATGTAAACTCATGACTACCCTTTTTGAATTCTACCAAGGCTCCTGACATGAAATGCTAGGTACAGGAACAACTTATTCTTCCCCAGACTCGATATGCTCATTTGTTGATCTCTCAATGTCAAACTCTGAGTGGTCTACAGATAACATAGAGCTGAGAGACCCACTCAATATAATCAGATCCAGAGACAGAAGAAGATTTAGCTATGGTTTTTTTTTTCACAAGTTAAAAAAAATCGAAATGTTTGATCTCCAAGCTTGAAAGAGATTTTTGTAACTTCTTAGTTGGAAGGGCTTGTCTTGGACTATAGTAGTTGCTTTTTATTACTAATAGTACTAAAAGTACTAAGATGCTATTACTCAGTCGACTGGTCTATATTTCAAAAAATATAAAACAACATCAGTGCAAACTTAAATGAACAATAGGCGTAACTGTCCAACCACAGCTGCAGGGAAAGTATGGGATTACAAACTACTGTAGTACCCAACAGGTAAACTAAAACTAAAGGGTGTTAAAGTTATAAACCCATTTCACATTAAACACATTTGATGAACAATAGGCGTAACTGTCCAACCACAGCTGCAGGGAAAGTATGGGATTACAAACTACTGTAGTACCCAACAGGTAAACTAAAACTAAAGGGTGTTAAAGTTATAAACCCATTTCACATTAAACACATTTCAAGTTATGGTGGGTGAAAAAGGCAACAAGAAACCTATAACTAAATAACCAAGAAAATATTATTATTGAAGTATTTAGCTTTATACTTATTACCATATATGTTTTGTCAATTGGATGTAGCATTGGGCACCCCTGTCTTTTGTTGTATACATTTGCCACGCTCAGTAGCACTCTTTTTGACATAAATATATATTCATGATGTGGTGGGTGTTGGCATTTGAGCTTACTGGGAATATGTGAGTTAATAAATATATATATACTGTATATATAAAACCCACTTGCAACAACACACAATTCACATTACGCTGAAGAACTCTGCAAACGCACCAGTGAGAAATTTTCAAGACAGATACACACCCTCAACCCAGAAGAACACACAGCCTGCCAGGGAGTTATAAACCTGTCTGATTATAAACTCTCAAAACCTGAGACCTCAGTTCTCTCCAAGGGACTAACATTCTGTCCCACCACCAAACTGGATCAAATCCAATTGTACGCAGACCTGTAAAACAAATATAAATCACTGCGCTTCTCCATGCAGATAGTGAAGGATTTGGCCATACAAATGTGCAAAACAAAAAGTGAATCCCTGCGCTTCTCCCTTTGGGATAGCAGTCAATGGAGAATATATATATATATATATATATACACTATATATATATATATATATATATATAGTGTAAGTACCTATAAGAAAAAAGGAGACTTTTGGTATACATCCTTTGATCAAATAATGCCACGCCTGCTAACCACGTCAAGGTAAGTCTCTTTATAGCAGGTCCCTACGCTAAATGCATACTAGTGTTATGTGAAATAAGCCCAGAAGGGGTTAAAATATCAAAGCATATGCAATATATATATATTCCCCATTGACTGCTATCCCAAAGGGAGAAGCGCAGGGATTCACTTTTTGTTTTGTTCTCAGACCTAGAAGAATTCTTCAGGAGAGTACGACTTATATAATATTTCCACAAAAAAGAGAGCACCCCCATAATTACAAAGTACAACAACAAGAAGAACACCTATTTCACACCACCAACAGGACGCAAAGTCAAACTAGATGACTACATACAGAGCTTTAGATCGCAAGGTTCTTCACTAGCATCAGCACAGCAGAAAAAAACAATGGAGAGATCTGCAATCAAGGAACTGCAAAACAACCACAACATCACCATCAAACCAGCAGATAAAGGAGGGGCAGTGGTGCTTTTGAACACAAATAAATACATTGAAGAAGGCAATAGACAACTCACAGACAATACCTACTACAAGAAACTCACGCATGATCCAACCCAGGAATATACAAAGCAACTCATGAATCTCATCAAGTCATTCCCTAACCACCTGCAACCATAATTGAAGCAACTAATACCAGCCAACCCAGGAGTTGGGATCTTCTACATGCTTCCCAAAATCCACAAACCAGGAAACCCAGGCAGACCTATTATAACAGGTATGGATACACTCACTGAAAAAATATCAGGCTTAGTTGAGAATATCCTCAAACCTTTAGTCAGAAACACCAATAACTTCATACAAGAT